>NC_042977.1:37761895-37824395 GCF_901001165.1 Salmo trutta | reverse complement strand
TCCCCTCTCCCACCTTCATTATCTCTCCCTCTTTCTCCTTCCTCTTCTCTCCCCATCCCTCCTTTCTTCTCTCTCTTCCTCTCCCTCCCTCCTTCCTTCTCTCCCCCTCTCTTTCCCTCCTTCTCTCCCCTCTCCCTACTTCCTTCCTTGTCTCTCCCTCCTTCCTTCTTTGTCTCTCCCCCTCTCCCTCCTTCCTTCTCTCTCCCCCTTTCCCGCCATCTCCTTCCTTCCTTCCTTCCCTCTCCTCCTTTCCTTCTCTCTCCCACCCGCCATCTGGCGTCCAGCCAAAAGCTCTCCTGACCGCTTTAGAAAAAGATTTACTACGCCAGAGGTAGTTATTAGGAAGGGGGAATTATTAACAATAGAGTTATGGTATATAAATCTGTCTGTGTTTCATTAAAACATGTTTTGAAACATTAACTTAATACCAATTCATTAGACTAAGTGGAGTCCCAGACTAGACGAGGGGGAGAGGAGAGGAGAGGGGAAGTATGAGCAAAGAGGAGGAGAGGTAAGGGAAAGCATGTTTAGTGGAGGGGTGACCTGTTCTCATCATCATTGAGGGAAGTGTGTTTTCATGTCTAATAAACTAAACTACAAACCACAGTATGAGTGGGTCACAAACTCAGGGGAAGAAAACACACCATGGGTTTGGTGAGAGTGTGTTACGACCAATGATCCCTCTAAGCTGAGCGTGGGTACAGGCGCGCAGCTCCCCGGGACTGCCGTTCAGAAGAAATATCAGCCTGCACAGAGAAGCACAAGATTGAACTTCACTCACCTCTAGTTTCCACCAAAATTAACACTATCAACTTTTCCCTTTGTGGGAATTCTGATCAAATCAACACAATAGTAGCCACTTTCAATGTAACATACCGAAACAAAACAAACTATGCAAGAGAATTTGTTGTAGGCAGAATGCAACGGAGTATGATTCTATTGCATTGACATGCACGACTCATCCTGTACTCTACACAGACTGTTGCGGCATAACTAATCAGAGCTGCAGTAGGCCTATATGCAAATAGACCATTGCCATATATGGATCTGTGCCATTCACTTTGAACTGGACTTTGTTTACAGCATCAGGGGTCGTGATTATTATGAGCTTGTTTTAAGATCAAAGCGAGAGCTGCATGTAGCCATGCGTCCACATTTGTTCATATCCAAGAGCACAAAACATGTGTGTTTAATTCTCAAATCACTAAGATGTCAGATCAACACACACACACACACACACACACACACACACACACACACACACACACACACACACACACACACACACACACACACACACAAAGGAGTATCATATAGTCCAAAGCTCACCCATATTGGTTCAAAGAGCCGCAAGCTGCCAGCTAATACACACACACGCAAGTGCACGCCCCCACACACACACAAAGACATGCACAGACATTTAGCAGCTGTCCCTTTAGAAGGCTTTTGAAATGGCCACTCCAAAAGAGACACTTCTGGCTCATAATCATCATTAGTGCTATTACACAAAAAACTGCCTGGTGCTAACCTTTCTGCCGCAGACCTCTGACTCTCTCTCTATGTGTGTGTTTGTCACTAACTTCTCCTCAAAACACAGTTTCTCCAGCCAGCAAACTAGACCAGAGTCTTCTGGCATTGAGAACACCTACGAGCCAGGAAACTGCTTGCGGAAGGCACACAATGGCTACCATTCACCTCCCAACAAACAGGACTTGGCATTTTCTGGCATAGAGGACCAGGAAACTGCCTGTGTAGGGAGAATTCTGGCACAAAATGGCTGCTGGGGTATGCATCTCCTAGGTGGGTGGTGGATGAGCTGAGCTGAAAGAATTATAAAACTCCCTCCAATGAGAAGCCTTTCATCTGTGCTTCAATTACCTTCTCCCTCTCTCTTTCTCCTCCTTCACTTTCATCTCTCTCTCTTTGTTTACCATCTGTTCTAGTTTCCTTTTCTACTTCCTACACAGTCTCAGGGATCCTGGAGTGATAGAGGTAGATATGTATAAGGGTAAGGTAACAGAGATACTGGAGTGATAGAGGTAGATATGTATAAGGGTAAGGTAACAGAGATACTGGAGTGATAGAGGTAGATATGTATAAGGGACAGGGATCCTGGAGTGATAGAGGTAGATATGTATAAGGGTAAGGTAACAGAGATACTGGAGTGATAGAGGTAGATATGTATAAGGGACAGGGATCCTGGAGTGATAGAGGTAGATATGTATAAGGGACAGGGATCCTGGAGTGATAGAGGTAGATATGTATAAGGGACAGGGATACTGGAGTGATAGAGGTAGATATGTATAAGGGTAAGGTAACAGGGATCCTGGAGTGATAGAGGTAGATATGTATAGGGGTAAGGTGACAGGGATCCTGGAGTGATAGAGGTAGATATGTATAAGGGACAGGGATACTGGAGTGATAGAGGTAGATATGTATAAGGGTAAGGAGACAGGGATACTGGAGTGATAGAGGTAGATATGTATAAGGGTAAGGTAACAGGGATACTGGAGTGATAGAGGTAGATATGTATAAGGGTAAGGCGACAGGGATACTGGAGTGATAGAGGTAGACATGTATGGGGTAAGGTGAAAGGAATACTGGAGTGATAGAGGTAGATATGTATAAGGGTAAGGTAACAGGGATACTGGAGTGATAGAGGTAGATATGTATAAGGGTAAGGCGACAGGGATCCTGGAGTGATAGATGTAGATATGTATAGGGTAAGGTGACTAGGCATCAGGATATATGATAAACAGAGTAGCAGCAGTGTATAGGATGATTGTATGTGAGTGTGTGTGCGTGTGTAGAGTCAATATAAATGTGTTTGCATGTTATGTGTGTGTTGGAGTGCCAGTATGCGTGAGTGTGTAGAGTCCTGTGAGTGTGAATAGAAAATAAAAATTAAATACAAGGGTCAACTCAGATAGTCTGTGTAGCCATTTTGTTAGCTATTTAGCAGTCTTATGGCTTGGAGATAGAAGCTGTTCAGGAGCCTGTTGGTGTCAGACTTGATGCACCGGTACCTCTTGATGTGCGGAAGCAGAGGGAACAGTCTATGGCTTGGGTGGCTGGTGTCTTTAACAATTTTCTGGGCCTTCCTTTCACACCACCTGATATAGAGGTCCTGGATGGCGGGGAGATGGTCCCAGTGATGTGCTGGGCTGTCTGCACCACCCTCTGTAGTGCCATGCAATTGAGGGTGGTGCTGTTGCCATACCAAGCCTTCTTCACGACTGTGCGCCTATGAGTGGACCATTTTAAGTCCTTAGCGTTTTGGACACGAGGAACTTAATTTAAGCTCTCGACACGCTCCACTGCGCAGCCCCGTTGATGTGGATGGGTGCGTGTACGCCCCCGTTTCCTGTAGTTCACCATCAGCTCCTTGGTCTTACTAACATTGAGGGAAAGATTGTTGTCCCAGCACCACACTGCCAGGTCACTGACCTCCTCCCTGTAGGCTGTCTCATCGTCGCTGGTGATCAGGCCATTGAGTCGTCAGCAAACTTGATGATGGTGTTGGAGTCGTGTGTGGCCATGCAATCGTGGATGAACAGGGAGTACACAAGGGGACTAAGCACACACCCCGGTGGGTCCCCCGTGTTGAGGGTCCTCCGTGTTGAGGGTCAGTGTAGCGGAGGTGATGTTGCCTTCCCTCACCACGTGGGGTAGGCCCGTCAGGAAGTCCAGGATGCAGTTGCAAAGGGAGGTTTTCAGTCCCAGGGTCCTAAGCTTGGTGACGAGGTTGGAGAGGACAATGTGCTGAACGCTGAGCTGAAGTCAATGAACAGCATTCTCACATAGGTATTCTAAGTGACAGTGTGTTCAGATCTTTCTCTTCTCGTTGCTTCCTTTCTGTCATTAACTTTGAAGAATAACCTAAGGCCTTGTAACAGATGCTGATGTCTTAAAAGAGCCTCCTCAAACACACACACACCCACACCAGATGCTGTTGTGTAGAGAATTCCTTCCTTGACAGAGACACCTCACTTCCTCTTTTAGACAGACTAAAAAGTGTTCCTCCCGAATATATCCATTACAAACACATCTCACTCTCCTCCACCCCCCACCTTCTCTCTCCATATCTCTCTTTTTCAAAAAGCTGGTCAATACCTCTCTTCCTCTCTTTTATTTACAGAGGAGGTCAATACCTCTCTCCCTCTCAATCCTTTTGTCAGAGAGACATTAAAAGAAAGTCAGATGAAAATCATCTAAAAGGGCCAAAGACTTCATGTCTTTCACTCCAGCTATCCTTTCTAAAGAGAGAGAGAGGGAGAAAGGAAGGATGCTGAATAGGCTTTCAGATGCTAATTTACTTGTCACCTCCAGACATAGACTAAGACTTCTTGTTCCCCTTCTGGCTCGTGAGTCATTCAGGGTGTCCTTGTCCAATCGGGTTAGTGCTAGAGGAGGTTAGATTGATAAGTTTGACTGGTTGATTGGAGTTAATGTACAAATCCTTTCATCCAAAAACACCTTGAGAAGTATCTCTCATGGCTCCTGCAGCGGATATAACTTCTATGAGACATTATACAGTCTAAAAACCAAAAGACTTTTAAACAGATGGCCTAGCCCTTAATTAAACTTCTCACCACTCTTCGACAACTTCTTAATAAAAACACAAACAAACAACTATCGAAAATGACGGGCATCTGGCATCCGACCAAAGCCTGGAGTGTCGTTTGGCGAGCTCTTCACAGCTCTTTAAGGGAGAGAGGCATGGCGGTAAGAGACAATCAGAAGTAGAGAAAGGGTAGGCACCACACACACCAACACACACACACACCAACACAGACACCCACACCAACACAGACACCCACACCAACACAGACACCAACACAGACACCAACACACACACACACACCAACACAGACACACACACCAACACAGACACCAACACACACACACACCAACACAGACACACATACCAGCACACACACACCAACACACACAAACACAATACAGACACACCAACACAGACAGACACCAACACACACCAACACCAACACACACACACCAACACATGCATACCAACACTCACACATACACACACATACCAACACAGACACACACACCAACACACGCACACACACACACACCAACACACACCAACACACACACCAACACAGACACACACACCAACACACACAAAGACAATACAGACACATACACACATGCTAGAGAACTGACGACTTGTAAAAACTTCTCTAACAACTTCTGAGGAACAGAAAAAAACAAATGGGGGAACGGTTTGACGAGCGTAACCATCTGCTGATTCCATCACATGCCAGTCGCTCGCATTGTTCCCACCTGCCAGCCTGCCAACTAGCCCGCAGCAAAGCCCTTGCAGTAAAAAACGCTACACACACACACACACGCACACAGCAATAACTACACACAGTCTCGGCATAACTGTGGTGCTGTGTCTGAGGGGGGTTGGGTGTTTTTCATGTTTTCCCCCTGCAGGAACAATGGACAGACGCCACTTTATTTAACGGGAACAGAGAAGAACATAACACACCACAAATCACAGTTTTTACGAGCCATATTACTAAGATATCACCCGCTCCCCTGCCAACACAGACCGAGGGGGAGTAGGGCGTATGGTGTGTGTGTTAGTGTGTGTATGTGTGTGTGTGCGTGCATGCGTGTATGTGTAAGTTAGTGTGTGTGTACATTAGTGTACACAGTGTGTGTCTCTCTCTCCCTCCCTCTTTCTCTCCGATGCTAGGATGAATCAGTGTCACTCCGTTTTGCTGTAATGAAAGCTGTAGAGCAGTGAGAAATAGAGAAGAAAAGGAGGATATACTGAAAAGATAACACAAAGAAAGAGGAAGAAAATAAAGGGAAAGAATAATGAGACAAGCATGGAAATGTTGAATAGACACTGGGCTAGGGAGAGGAATAAAGATTGATATAGGCAGAGCGAAGATGGTATAGAAAAATGAAAAGGAAAGAGAGAGAGGGGGAGAGAGAGAGAAGAAGCTGAGGGAAAGAGAGATAGGGAGAGAGAAGAAGCTGAGAGAAAGAGAAAGAGAGATGAGTTATGATTGGTTATCACTGCTGATTTCAGATTCTGTACGATTCTTTAAAAACCTGCCTGCCGGTTTTTAATACACCAGCCCTATTGCACCTTCCAGTGCAATCTTCCTTCCTTCCTTCCTTCCTTCCTTCCTTCAATTCTTCCTCCTTCCTTCACTCAATGTTTCTTGCCCTCTCTCACTAGAAAAATTCATATTATCCCCAATGGTCCCATATACTCTCTCATCTTCTTTCTCACTCTATTTCTCTCTTCTCCCTCCATCATCCTCTCTCTCCTCCCTGTTCTCTCTCAGATTCTTTTCTCACTCTATTTCTCTCTTCTCCCTCCATCATCCTCTCTCTCCTCCCTGTTCTCTCTCAGATTCTTTTCTCACTCTATTTCTCTCTTCTCCCTCCATCACCCTCTCTCTCCCTGTTGTCTCTGTATTCTGGACATCTCTATTTCTCCTTTCCCTTCTTGTCTCTCAAGTGCTGTCTTTGATCTCATGCAATCTGCAGTCAAACACACACACAATTCTGTTTCGAGGTTCTCTATTAGAAAGCACTAATCAACCCCCAGCCCTGCCTCCATCCCCCTATACAAGTCATGGCAGAATGAAAGGAAGGAAAGAGTGGGAGGAGAGAGAAGAGGTTCATGGCTAGGAGGGATGAAGCTAATGTCAAAGTAACATCAAAAGTTGAATGTTTGAGTGGCGTCGGGGAGAATTTTAGCTAACCCTAACCCCTTTCCTAAATTGCAAGGGAAACTTCACCACTAGACACTATTTGGGGTGTTTTTCCAGTCTCACTACATAATTATGAGTGATGAGGTGTTTCAGACATAATTATGAGAAGGTGTTTCAGACATAATTATGAGTGATGAGAGGTGTTTCAGACATAGTTATGAGTGATGAGTAGGTGCTTCAGACATAATTATGAGTGATGAGAAGGTGTTTCAGACATAATTATGAGTGATGAGGTGTTTCAGACATAATTATGAGTAGGTGTTTCAGACATAATTATGAGTGATGAGAAGGTGTTTCAGACATAATTATGAGTTATGAGGTGTTTCAGACATAATTATGAGTGATGAGAAGGTGTTTCAGACATAATTATGAGTGATGAGAGGTGTTTCAGACATAATTATGAGTGATGAGAAGGTGTTTCAGACATAATTATGAGTGATGAGAAGGTGTTTCAGACATAATTATGAGTTATGAGAGGTGTTTCAGACATAATTTGAGTGATGAGAAGGTGTTTCAGACATAATTATGAGTGATGAGAAGGTGTTTCAGACATAATTATGAGTGATGAGGTGTTTCAGACATAATTATGAATGATGAGAGGTGTTTCAGACATAATTATGAGTGATGAGAAGGTGTTTCAGACATAATTATGAGTGATGAGAAGGTGTTTCACACATAATTATGAGTGATGAGGTGTTTCACACAAAATTATGAGTTATGAGAGGTGTTTCAGACATAATTTGAGTGATGAGAAGGTGTTTCAGACATAATTATGAGTGATAAGGTGTTTCAGACATAATTATGAATGATGAGAGGTGTTTCAGACATAATTATGAGTGATGAGAAGGTGTTTCAGACAAAATTCTGAGTGATAAGGTGTTTCAGACATAATTATGAATGATGAGAAGGTGTTTCAGACATAATTATGAGTGATGAGAAGGTGTTTCAGACAAAATTCTGAGTGATAAGGTGTTTCAGACATAATTATGAGTGATGAGAAGGTGTTTCAGACATAATTATGAGTGATGAGAAGGTGTTTCAGACATAATTATGAGTGATGAGAGGTGTTTCAGACATAATTTGAGTGATGAGAAGGTGTTTCAGACATAATTATGAGTTATGAGGTGTTTCAGACATAATTTGAGTGATGAGAAGGTGTTTCAGACATAATTATGAGTGATGAGGTGTTTCAGACATAATTATGAATGATGAGGTGTTTCAGACATAATTATCAATGATGAGAGGTGTTTCAGACATAATTATGTGTGATGAGAAGGTGTTTCAGACATAATTATGAGTGATGAGAAGGTGTTTCAGACATAATTATGAGTGATGATAAGGTGTTTCAGACATAATTATGAGTGATGAGAAGGTGTTTCAGACATAATTATGAGTGATGAGAAGGTGTTTCAGACATAATTATGAGTGATGAGAAGGTGTTTCAGACATAATTATGGACTATAGCTGTATTTTTAAAAATTTGCACTGGGAGAGTTCAACCAATGACGTCATTGGTTGATTGAGTCTGATGTCTGATAAACAAATTATAGGAGTCATATTTTTTAGCAATTATTATGGCCTTTGTGTTTCACCGATTGCACGATCTCACTAGCAGAAAGTAGATATGGTTCTCCTTGTTCAATAGAACCATTGGACTCTCTGCCAGGACATTGAAGGATATCTAGGTTGACTCATTTTCCCTGGCTTTGTACATACTACAGTTTGACGGGAGCCCTACTTCCTTGTTCCTACCCTCTTAGGCAAGCTTTTCAAAACGGGGGGCAGTACTAGTTTACAGGTACATGGAAGCTATGTTACCGTGCACTGTCTATCCAAGATAATTAATTAGCTACAATGGCAGCTTCTGATGATTCCTCATTCCAAGAAGAGCTGGACGATGAAACATTTTTTTAATGTTCTTTTACATAGGAACATACAGCCCTATTTATTTGAGCCGGAATACACTGAAGAGCAGATGAGACAGTGAAAAAAATAACTGTGAGACTAGCAAGCAGCGGCAGCAGCCTAGACCATCTGGGCTGGACCAGGACTCAGGAGGGCAAATTACAAACAAGTAAGTTGTTTTGCTATCTGTAGCTAGCTAGCAATAAAAGCTTTCTTTTTACACTAGGCAGTGTTGTTCAGTACAGTACAATTTGGTGATCGATTTGACCATATCAAGGCTTGCTAGTACCATTACAAGGCAAACTAAAACCAAGTTTAGCTAGCTAGCTAGCTGTATATTTAATATACCTAAAATGTACTGTAGTCTAATGTTATAGCTAGCAAGCTAACTAGCCTAGCTAGCCTCAATGTCTCTCATTATGAGCAAAACTGAAGAAATGTTGTGATGATAATGGTGGAGAGTAAAGGAATGACTTTGGGTTTATGACTCATATTAGTCTTGGAGTTACTATACTTGTGTGATATAGCTAGCTGGCTAGCGAACGTGTGTCTGTGACATGTCTCATTCTACACCATGCTGTTACAGTAGGAAAACAGACAGTACACAATGACTACCCATGAATGTGTAATAGCGTTTTTGACTCTCTCACACATTAAATACTGCTTGGACACAAAGAAGTTGATTACTCTCAAGAAGAGATGTGAAAGGTCCCATAACAACAATCTCCCCTTCAAGCTAATTTATCCAAATACATTTAAAGAAAATCAAAATGAATTAACGCAGGAAATGAAGTAAACACTTCATTGGTATCGGATGCAGCAGGAATAATTAAGTCACTTGTCAGTACACCTTAAAAAAATATTATATTAAACACTATTATATATTCTGTATACAGTTGAAGTCGGAAGTTTACATACACCTTAGCCAAATTCATTTAAACTCAGTTTTTCACAATTCCTGACATTTAATCCTAGTAAATATTCCCTGTCTTAGGTCAGTTAGGATCACCACTTTATTTTAAGAATGTGAAATGTCAGAATAATAGTAGCGAGAATTATTTATTTCAGCTTTAATTTCTTTCATCACATTCCCAGTGGGTCAGAAGTTTACATACACTCAATTAGTAACTTGGGTCAAACGTTTCGGGTAGCCTTCGACAAGCTTCCCACAATAAGTTGGGTGAATTTTGTCCCATTCCTCCTGACAGAGCTGGTGTAACTGAGTCAGGTTTCTAGTCCTTGCTCGCTCACACTTTTTCAGTTCTGCCCACAAATTTTCTATGGGATTGAGGTCAGGGCTTTGTGATGGCCACTCCAATACCTTGACTTTGTTGTCCTTAAGCCATTTTGCCACAACTTTGGAAGTATGCTTTGTCTATTTGGAAGACCCATTTGCGACCAAGCTTTAACTTCCTGACTGATGTCTTGAGAAGTTGCTTCAATAAATGCACATAATTTTCCGCCCTCATGATGCCATCTATTTTGTGAAGTGCACCAGTCCCTCCTGCAGCAAAGCACCCCCACAACATGATGCTGCCACCCCCATGCTTCACGGTTGGGATGATGTTCTTCGGCTTGCAAGCTCTCCCCTTTTTCCTACAAACATAGCGATGATCATTATGGCCAAACAGTTCTATTTTTGTTTCATCAGACCAGAGGACATTTCTCTAAAATGTACAATCTTTGGCCCCATGTGCAGTTGCAAACCGTAGTCTGGCTTTTTTACGGCGGTGTTGGAGCAGTGGCTTCTTCCTTGCAGAGTGGCCTTTCAGGTTATGTCAATATAGGACTCGTTTTGCTGTAGATATAGATACTTTTGTACCCGTTTCCTCCAGCATTTTCACAAGGTCCTTTGCTGTTGTTCTGGGATTGATTTGCACTTTTCGCACCAAAGTATGTTCATATCTAGGAGACAGAACGCGTCTCCTTCCTGAGCGGTATGATGGCTGCGTGGTCCCATGGTGTTTATAGTTGCGTACTATTGTTTGTACAGATGAACGTGGTATCTTCAGGCGTTCGGAAATTGCTCCCAAGGATGAACCAGACTTGTGGAGGTCTATAATTTTCTTTCTGAGGTATTGGCTGATTTCTTTTGATTTTCCCATGATGTCAAGCAAAGAGGCACTGAGTTTGAAGGTGGGGCCTTG
Source organism: Salmo trutta (assembly GCF_901001165.1). Classification (NCBI taxonomy): domain Eukaryota; kingdom Metazoa; phylum Chordata; class Actinopteri; order Salmoniformes; family Salmonidae; genus Salmo; species Salmo trutta. The sequence goes on along the minus strand of NC_042977.1, from coordinate 37,813,576 downwards.
AAATACATCCACAGGTACACCTCCAATTGACTCAAATGATGTCAATTAGCCTATGTGAAGCTTCTAAAGCCATGACATAATTTTCTGGAATTTTCCAACTGTTTAAAGGCACAGTCAACTTAGTGAACATAAACTTCTGACCAAATGGAATTGTGATACAGTGAATTATAAATTAAATAATCGGTCTGTAAACAATCATTGGAAAAATTACTTGTGTCAAGCACAAAGTAAATGTCCTAACCGACTTGCCAAAACTATAGTTTGTTAACAAGACATTTTTGGAGTGGTTGAAAAACGAGTTTTAATGACTCCAACCTAAGTGCATATAAACTTCCGACTTCAACTCTCTATACAGTACCACTCAGAAGTTTGGACACACTTACTCATTCAAGGGTTTTTCTTTAATTTGACTATTTCTACATTATAGAATAATAGGATAAACATCACAACTATGAAATAACACATATGGAATCATGTAGTAACCAAAAAAGTGTTAAACAAATCAAAATATATTTTAGATTTTTCAAAGTTTGCCTTTTACATTTTACATTTTAGTCATTTAGCAGACGCTCTTATTCAGAGCGACTTACAGTAGTGAATGCATACATTTCATACATTTTTTCCATACTGGTCCCCCGTTGATGACATCTTTGCCTACTTTTGGCATTCTCTCAACCAGCTTCATCTGGAATGCTTTTCCGACAGTCTTGAAGGAGTTCCCACATATGCTGAGCACTTGTTGGCTGCTTTTCCTTCACTCTGTGGAGAACTCATCCCAAACCATCTCAATTGGGTTTGTGATTGTGGAAGCCAGGTCATCTGATGCAGCACTCCATCACTCTCCATCTTGGTCAAATAGCCCTTACACAGCCTGGAGGTGTGTTGGGTCATTGTCCTGTTTAAAAACAAATGATAATAGGTTTTCTTGAGGACTACCACAGTAAAGGAAGACCCAGAGTTACCTCTGCTGCAGAGGATACGTTCATTAGAGTTACCAGACATCAACTGTTCAGAAGAGACTGCATGAATCAGGCCTTCATGGTCAAATTGCTGCAAAGAAACCACTACTAAAGGACACTGCTAATAATAAGAGACTTGCTTGGGCCAAGAAACACGAGCAATGGACATTAGACCAGTGAAAATCTTTCCTTTGGTCTAATGAGGCCAAATTTGAGATTTTTGGTTCTAATCGTCATGTCTTTGTGAGGCGCAGAGTTGGTGAACGGATGATATCCGCATGGATCACTAGTCACTTTAAATAATGCCACTTTAATAATGTTTACATATCTTACATTACTCATCTCATATGTGTCGTGTCTCTGACTGATTAAAAACTTCTTAGGGCTATGCCACAGTCTTCTCAATTTCCGCCTGAATGACGTGCCCAAAGTAAACTGCCTGTTGCTCAGGCACTGAAGCCAGGATATGCATATAATTGGTACTATTGGAAAGAAAACACTTTGAAGTTTGTTGAAATGTTAAAATAATGTAGGAGAATATAACACAATAGATATGGTAGGAGAAAATCCAAAGTTTGTTTGAGAGACCATGCTCTTACAATGGCAAGTATAAGGGCATACTGGAAATTAGCTCCCAGGATGCAATTCCTATGGCTTCCACAGGGTGTCAGCAGTCTATGTTCAAGGTTTCAGGCTTGTAACTTCCAAAATGAATAAGAAATATCAGTGTTTGAAGACAGGACGCAAAAGCTAAAATCGGTTTCTTATTGAACATACTTCTTTCCGTAAGAAATACATTTTAGGGTATCTAAGGAGTAAACAGAAATGTATTTTGACATGTTGAAAAAAAGTTTAGGGGTAGATTTTCAGATTCCTTTCTCTGCATGTTGAATGAGTGGATTACTCAAATCGATGGCACCAACTAAACTGACTTTTTGGGATATAAAGAAGGATTTTATCTAACAAAACAACACTACACATTATAGCGGGGACCATTTGAATGACAAATCAGAGGAAGATTTTAAAAAAGTAAGTGAATATTTAATCATTATTTGTGAATTTATGAAACCTGTGCCGGTGGAAAAATATTTTGATGTGGGGTGCCGTCCTCAAACAATCACATGGCATGTTTTCGCTGTAATAACTACTGTAAATCGGTCAGTGCAGTTAGATTAACAAGAATTTAAGCTTTCAACTGATATAAGACACTTATATGTTCCTAAATGTTCAATATCCATCATTTTTATGATTATTTATTTGAATTGTGCGCCCTCCAGTTTCACCGGAAGTTGTCCCGCTAGCGGGATGCCTAGCCCTATTATACGTCATGCTATTTTCTAAATTGATTAACTAACGTTTGATTGATTATGTGATTGATTTAAAGCATGCAACAATTAACTCGTCAATAACCTGGGGCACCACAGAAGCATTAGTTTTATTTGAGCGGCTATCTCCCGAATCCACTCTTGAAGAACTTTTATATCAATAGCAGTCAATTATTAATCGTCACCTTATTCAGTCTTATCGGAACGTCGTAAAATTCTTGGTTATCTTCACAAACCCTGGCTATCAAGTTGAATCAACAATTCAAAAAATTGCTTAATTATTTATTTAGTAAATAATCACGCAGAATTACATATACACAGGATGTATCTTACATCGATTACTAATCATGTCATAAAATAAAAAGTCCCTAGCGGACTAAACCGATATCAGAGCTGGTTACACAAAGAAAGAGGGTTGGGTTTGAATGAAAGAGCGGGAAGACTGAGGGACAAAAGAGATTGGGTCTCTATTGGACCTTGAAAAGCTATGCTAACGTAAATACAGAATCTTATGCATTCTAATAACCGCCCATTCGGAAAAGGAAAATGCAAGATATATATTTGCGCTGCGCAAATAGATGGGTCCAGGATGGAAGACTGGTTTGCCCAGAAGAGATTTCCCTTGTCCCTTGTAGAATCTGTCTGGTCATAGTGTTGTAGGGCAGATACGTTATACCGTGTCTTCTCAGGAGATTGTCTGTCCTTTCCTAGGCCATGTACATTTACAGCTGCAGCTGATAACTGGACTTCTAGGATGTATCACTTCTTCTTTAGTGAATAAGAGTTCAAAGTTCATTCCATTTTGCCATAATCAGCTCACGCTGTATTCTGGCTAGTGTAGTAGAAATTCATCCTTACAGCGTGGTGATTGTCACCTCCACGTGATTTGGTCTCATGTAAATTTTGTTATGTAGAGTGGATATTCAACCATTCGCAACCACAGCTCACGCTGGGCTTTGCTTAGTCTGACGTGAATTGGGTCACGGGGGCTTTAACACTGGAGAAGAAAAGGGCTTGTTTCTCTCCTTTCAACCAATGTCCATTCACTTGGGCGTGGCCACTGAGTGAGCATAGTTTACCTATGAAAACAATGCTCTCCTTTAGAAGCTAAAATTACATTTAATCTTTTCACAAATAGTTTCATATTTAAACATTTAAATTGCACAATTCCATGTGAATCTGATAACTATAATGAGTAGACTTTCCAAGATACAATTTATATTGTCCGATCATCAGATATAATGTCCCAGAGACCAACTGATCTGACATCATATTCTTTATGTGCCAACAGACACTTTCAACTGGTTGGATTACATAAATATTGCTATTTTCCCCAACCTTTTTATGTTACCATACTCTATGTTATCAAAGTGCTTTCCAAGAGTCCATTCTGTAGAGTGGAGAGAAAAGGGGGAAAGGTATTTAAACCTCCCCCAACAGGGCAACGTCATGACATATGTGTATACTGTATCTTATACCATCTATTACATCTTGCCCTATGCCGCTCGGTCATCGCTCATCCATATATTAATATGTACATATTCTTATTCCATCCATTTAGATTTGTGTGTATTAGGTAGTTGTTGAATTGTTAGATTACTCGTTAGGATTTCTCTACACTTGCATTAACATCTGCTAACCATGTGTATGTGACCAATAAAATTTGATTTGATTTGTGTGGTTCCCACCGTGAAGCACGGAGGAGGTATAAGGGCACAAGGCGAGACCCAGATGCAGACACAGGAGGCAGATGGTTAGAGTCCAAGATGTTTATTAACAATCCAAAAGGGGTAGGCAAGAGAATGGTCGTGGACAAGCAAAAGGTCAAAACCAGTTCATAGATCCAGAGGTACAGAATGGCAAGCTCGAGGTCAGGGTAGGCCGAATGGTCAGGCAGGCGGGAATGGAGTCCAGAAAAACAGGCAAAGGTCAAAACCGGGAGGACTAGTAAAAGAGAATAGAAAAGCATGAGCACGGGAAAAACATGCTGGTTGACTTGGACATACAAGATGAACTGGCACAGAGAGACAGGAAACACAGGGATAAATACACCGGGGAAAATAAGAGACACCCGGAGGGGGTAGAGACAATCACAAGGACAGGTTAAACAGATCAGGGCATGAAAGGAGGTGTGATGTTGTGGGGGTGCTTTGCCGGTGACACTATCGGTTGATTTATTTAGAATTCAAGGGACACTTAACGAGCATGGCTACCACAGCATTCTGCAGTGATACGCCATCCCACTTAGTGGGACTATCAATGGTTTTTCAACAGGACAATGACCCAACACACCTCCAGGCTGTGTAAGGGCTACTTGACCAAGAAGGAGAGTGCTGCATCAGATGACCTGGCCTCCCGACCTCAACCCAATTGAGATGGTTTGGGATGAGTTGGACCGCAGAGTGAAGGAAAAGTAGCCAACAGGTTCTCATCATATGTGGGAACTCCTTTAAGACCGTTGGAAAAGCATTCCAGGTGAAGCTGGTTGAGAGAATGCCAAGAGTGTGCAAAGCTGGCATCAAGGCAAAGGGTGGCTAGTTTGAAGAATCTAAAATCTAAAATATATTTGGATTTTTTTGAACACTTTGTTATTTCATAGTTTTGACATCTTCACTATTATTCTACAATGTATAAAATAGTAAAAATAAATATGAAACATTGAAGTGTATATATACGTACAACAGCTAGAAATATCTATACCACAATGCAATGTGGGCATACTAGGCATTCTATATTATACTACAACATCAGTCTAACTGAATATGGGTATTGTGTTGGTTGAATATTCAAGGCAGGTTACATATTGTTCTTCAGCTGGTGAACCTCTTCTTGTGTTGGGTAATGGCAGCTGGTTTAGCAGTCTTTGGCACGGTGGTGATGTTGGCAGGGCTGTTGGGTTTGGGGATCTGTGACTCGGGCTCCTTGTAGACAATTGTCTGGTCCTTTCTGCACTCCACAGCCAGGTGGAGAAGCCACTCTTACACGTTTTTCACCACCCACTGCTTCGACCTCTTGCAGAAGATTTTTTTGCACTGCAAGTCTCCTGGAGAGACGTGAAGCTGATCATGAGGATGTGTAAAACATGAAGACTGATCATGAGAATGTGTAAAACGTGAAGACTGATCATGAGGATGTGTTAAACGTGAAGACTGATCATGAGGATGTGTTAAACGTGAAGCTGATCATGAGGATGTGTAAAACGTGAAGACTGATCATGAGGATGTGTAAAACGTGAAGCTGATCATGAGGATGTGTAAAACATGAAGACTGATCATGAGAATGTGTAAAACGTGAAGACTGATCATGAGGATGTGTAAAACGTGAAGACATCATGAGAATGTGTAAAACGTGAAGACTGATCATGAGGATGTGTAATACGTGAAGAATGATCATGAGGATGTGTAAAACGTGAAGACTGATCATGAGGATGTGTAAAACGTGAAGAATGATCATGAGGATGTGTAAAACGTGAAGACTGATCATGAGGATGTGTAAAACGTGAAGCTGATCATGAGGATGTGTAAAACATGAAGACTGATCATGAGGATGTGTAAAACGTGAAGCTGATCATGAGGATGTGTAAAATGTGAAGACTGATCATGAGGATGTGTTAAACATGAAGACTGATCATGAGGATGTGTAAAACGTGAAGACTGATCATGAGGATGTGTAAACATACAATAACCATAGAACCATACTATGTAAATGAAACAGGGTACAGTAGACTGGTATGTGTTTTGTTACACTCAGAGTCAATAATGGGGCATTGAGGTGGGCTGTTAGCAAAGCTGTCAAAAGTTTGAGGGGGCTTGACTGATGTACAGTCTAGTCGTGTCTTAGAGTTGTGCTGTTGAGTAGACAAGCACTGCCCACAATAGAGTGAATAGGCTAGAAGAGTATACTGACTGTAAGGGTGTGAAAAGTTTGAGGAGCACATGTCTTGTGACAGTTTAGTGTTTTTTCAAGAGGGTATTGTGCTTTCGTAAATACCTTTGGTTGTCCTGGCTTGTGTCAAAGTAAGATGATGTTGAGCTTGAGCATATTCCAGGCTGAAAGCTTTCACCCAATGGGTCTACAGGCTCTGTATTAGTAAAGCTGGTGTCCAGGTTATCGTCATCAGCAGCATGATTAGTCTGTTGGACACACAGTAGTCAGTGATTAGCAAACATTTGACTACTATGTCCCTATTTATACACACTCAAACAAGGGCCTATATCCACCCCCCCATGTCAACAGATCATTCATACTAACCTTCACACACAATACCCACCCCTAACAGACACCAATCAGTCACCCAAACCATCCCCTCCTTATTAATACTTCCTTTTCTGCATTTTAGACTTCAAGCCTTGCATTAACTTCAACTAAGCCTCAACAATACAGAGAAAACTACAGCAGAAGTTGTAGCCTCCTTGTAAACACACCAATTATTACAATAAGACACAGCCCATGTTTATGCCTAGCTCCAGCAGATTTATTTGCTCATCATGGAAAGATTTAGTAGATTTTATTAAGCTTTTAGAAGGTGACTAACACTAGTTCCTGGTGCTGAGCTCGATGTTGATGCCTCTACAGATGTTGATGAGATCAGACTCTAAATAAAACACATAGTCACACATAGTTACACGTAGTCTCTGCAATAGTTAGTTAGCTAGCTAGCTAACAGTTAGCTAACGTAACCTAACGAAGCGAACGTTACCTTGCAAAGTTACAAATCACATCGCCAGATAGCAGCTTGCTAATTACACTGATAAGCTTTGCAATGTCTAGCCAGCGTATTATGAAAGCCAGCTAGCTAGATTTTGGTTTAGATAAACAAATGTAGTTCGCCAGCTAGCTAGTTAGCTAGGTAATGTTAGTTACGTTACCACAGCTTGCTGCTCTGATGTTAGCTGATCGGATGACTTCCTCTTTGAAGTGAAGGGGAAAATCGATGGAATAGCAACACTTTTCAATGTTTGACGACATGGCAACCCCATCAGTTGAGACTTCAGTTCCGTTTCGAAATCCTCTGGCTGAAAGTGCTGGCTACAAATGCAGACATTTTGATATTTCTCACATCAACTGGATACACAGGCCGGTACTACGTCCTGAAATCGCTATGAATTCTGGATATTGTGGATATAACCAGTAAATGTAGCTGGCCCGTTTCTACTGGTGAGACGCAGAAAATCTCGGTATTGGCGTGTAGTGAGGAAATTCAACATTTTTATGACACATATGATATGTGAATAACATATTAATGTACATTTATAGTGAAATAGAGCAGCAGTGAAATGTATCTTCAACCTAATTGTCCTAACCTGCTACGTCAATGCCCCCGACCTGCTACACGAATTCTCCTAACCTGCTACGTGAGTTCTCCTAACAGCTACGTGAGTTCTCCTAACCAGCTATCTGCTACGTGAGATCGCCAAACAGCTACGTGAGTTCTCCTAACCAGCTACCTGCTACGAGAATTCTCCTAACCTGCTACGTGAGTTCTCCTAACCAGCTACCTGCTACGTGAGTTCTCCTAACAGCTACGTGAGTTCTCCTAACCAGCTACGTGAATTCTCCTAACCTGCTACGTGAGTTCTCCTAACCAGCTACCTGCTACGTGAGTTCTCCTAACAGCTACGTGAGTTCTCCTAACCAGCTACTTGAATTCTCCTAACCTGCTACGTGAGTTGTCCTAACCTGCTACGTGAGTTCTCCTAACCTGCTACCTGAGTTCTCCTAACCTGCTACCTGCTACGTGAGTTCTCCTAACCAGCTATGTCAATTATCCTAACCTGCTACGTGAGTTCTCCTAACCAGATACATGAGTTCTCCTAACCTGCTGTGAACAGTCACTTTCTGACATTAACTGCATCCCATCTAGTCACAATCAGAAAAGAGGGTTGGAGGGAGAGGTAATTGATGGCGGTATATCGACCCCCATGTAAAACCTAGTTAACACCTCGCCTGCCTTCCAGCCTGTGAAATCTGATTAGCTGTATGTGTGTGTCTGTGTGTACTTTTAGTAAACCAGGATTAACACCCTGCCTGTCGGCCATCTTGCCTTTCATGCCACTTTCTTCTTCAACCTTTCAACTTTTACATATGTGAGTGTGTTTTATGTGTGTATTTGTATGTTAGTGCATGTTCAAGTGCATGTATGTGTGTGTGTGTGTGCGTGTGTGTGTGTGTGTGTGTGTGTGTGTGTGTGTGTGTGTGTGTGTGTGTGTGTGTGTGTGTGTGTGAGAGAGAGATTAGGACAGTATCCACTAACTAGATTCCACCCAGTCAATAATTAATAGAGCACTCAGCCTGATAGGCAATCACCCTTAATCAATACTAATGTTTTTACAGACCTCAGAACTGTGTGTGTGTATGGTATGTCTATGTGTGTGTGTGTCGAGGGGAAAAATAGCTCTTTAATCTAGTCAGTGTGTATATAGGATAAGCATTAATTTACAGACATTATAAATCACTCGCCTGTCATCTCTCTCTCCTCTCCTCCTTTGGTACAGGGGAGCTGGAGCCTAACTCGGACTGTCTGCACTGCATCCAAGAAGAGTTCTCTCCTTTCCTCCTCTCCTCCTCCTATCTCATCTCTTCTCTCTGGTTCTCTTCTTTAATTTGACTCACTAATCTTGCCTGCATATAACACCACTGGGTTTACAGATGACCTTCGCTGAACGTTAGCTAATTTTGCCTGAAGGTTACAATCAAACATCATATATAATATGAGGGGAGCAAAGTACATTTCAGTGTGTGTGTGAGTGTGTGTGTAGCTCTCTTACCTGCCACTGACAACAAAGCAGGCCACCAGGAAGATGAGCAATACGATGCCTCCAGTGATGGACACAGCCAGGATAGTAGACTGGTTAGGGTCTCCTATGGCCAACATGTCTGAGACAGGGAATCACAGGCAAGAGAAAGGGTTAACACATTGTGAGAAGGTGTGTCTATGTGTGCATGTGTGTGTCTATGTGTGTGATCAGAAATACAGTGTAGACATTGTTAATGTTGTAAATGACTATTGTAGCTGGAAACGGCTGATTTTTAATGTAATATCTACATAGATATACAGAGGCCCATTATCAGCAACCATCAGTCCTGTGTTCCAATGGCACATTGTGTTAGCTAATCCAAGTTTATCATTTTAAAAGGCTAATTGATCATTCTGAGAAATTAAGGCTATTCCATGTGAGAAACTGCCAAGAAACTGAAGATCTCATACAACGCTGTGTACTACTCCCTTCACAGAACAGCGCAAACTGGCTCAAACCAGAATAGAAAGAGGTGTGGGAGGCCACGGTGCACAACTGAACAAGAGAACAAGTACATTAGAGTGTATAGTTTGAGAAACAGACATCTCACAAGTCCTCAACCAGCAGCTTCATTAAATAGTACCCGCAAAACACCAGTCTCAACGTCAACAGTGAAGAGGCGACTCCGGGATACTGGACTTCTAGGCAGAGTTCCTCTGTCCAGTGTCTGTGTTCTTTTTCCCATCTTAATCTTTTCTTTTTATTGGCCAGTCTGAGATATGGCTTTTTCTTTGCAACTCTGCCTAGAAGGCCAGCCTCCCGGAGTCGCCTCTTCACTGTTGACGTTGAGACTGGTGTTTTTGAGGTACTATTTAATGAAGCTGCCAGTTGAGGACTTGTGAGATATCTGTTTCTCAAACTATACACTCTAATGTACTTGTCCTCTTGCTCTGTTGGTCCTCTTGCTCCCACTACTCTTTCTATTATGGTTACAGCCAGTTTGCGTTCTTCTGTGAAGGGAGTAGTACACAGCATTGTACGAGATCTTCAGTTTCTTGGCAATTTCTCGCATGGATTAGCCTTAATTTCTCAGAACAAGAATAGACGGACGAGTCTCAGAAGAAAGTCTTAGTTTCTGGCCATTTTGAGCCTGTAATCGTACCCACAAATGCTGATGCTCCAGATACTCAACTAGTCTAAAGAAGGCCAGTTTTATTGCTTCTTTAATCAGAACAACAGTTTTCAGCTCTAATAACATAATTGCAAAAGGGTTTTCTAATGATTAATTAGCCTTTTAAAATTATAAACTTGGATTACCTAACACAACGTGCCATTGGAACACAGGAGTGATGGTTGCTGATAATAGGCCTCTGTACGCCAATGTAGATATTTCATAAAAAAAAAAAAACATTTACAACATTAACAATCTCTACACTGTATTTCTGATCAATTTGATGTTATTTTAATGGACAAACATTTTTTCTTTCTTTCAAAAACAAGGACATTTCTAAGTGACCCCAAACTTTTGAATGGTAGTGTAACTAGGAATAAAGTGACAGATAGTTAACAGTAACAGCAGCGTATATGATGATTAAAAAAAGTTAGCACAAAAAGGGGTCAATGCAGAAAGTCCGGGTAGCCATTTGATTAACTATTTAACTAACAATTGAGCAGTCTTATGGTTTGGGGTTAGAAGCTGTTCAGGGTCCTGTTTGTTCCAGACTTGTTGCGTCGGTACCGCTTGCTGTGCAGTAGCAGAGAAAACTGTCTATGACTTTGGTGGCAAAGACTCCAGCTTGTGAGTGTGTGTGTGCGCATGCGTGTAAGAGTGTGAGAGAAAGAGAAAGAGAAAGAGACATTGAAAGAGAATGTACTCAGCAAGCTCTTTCATGATAAAAAACTTTTTCCATTTCAATATTCCTCAAAAACAGCAGACTGTAAACACATTTGAGTTTTCCTGCGCTGTCCAAATGGATATGTTAACATTGTACATAACAAGCCTGCTTTAGAAGTTTCTGTGAAACCACATTGATTTTTACACTGCAATAATCGGGCCATTACTCAAAACAAATACCTCATTTATCAAGTTTAGCCAAGCATGAGCAGACATGTGCATGCATTTGTGTGTGTGTGTGTGTGTGTGTATGTGTCTGTGTGTATGTGCATGGGCAGCCAGCCCATTCAGGCAAATCAATGCCTCCAGGCAGCGATAGATGGCCATTGGTCTCCTATTCCATTCCCTGGCATCAAACACACACACGAAGAAGAAAAAAAAACACACACACGAAGAAGAAAAAAACACACACACGAAGAAGAAAAAAAAACACACACACGAAGAAGAAAAAAAAACACACACGAAGAAGAAAAAAAACACACACGAAGAAGAAAAAAAAACACACACACGAAGAAGAAAAAAAACACACACACGAAGAAGAAAAAACACACACACGAAGAAGAAAAAAAACACACACACAGGGTTGCTTTTTTAAACACTTCAGTTCACCACAGAGACTTAGTAAGTAATCAATAACATTGATCCCACTTCATAGAATTGATATTACTAATATTCAGTAAGCTCAATCTTTGGTTTTCATTTCAATAATCATAAACCTGAACTAAACGGTTGATCAGATTCACATTTGATTTACATGATCGATATTCAGTCGAGGTGAACATAGGGCTGGCACAATAATCATACAATCATGTAACCGACAATTATGGACAATAATTGTGAAGTAAAACAATGATTTGTCTTGCATATATTTTAGGAGTTTGGGGGGATTCAACTTTAATTTACAGACATTAGTAAATATAGTTTACCCAATAGCAGTTTTTTATTTTTCCATTAAGAGGGTAAAGTTAGCAGTTATTTTACTCGCAGAACGACATGTTCGGGAGGAAAAGCTTTATTTCCAAAAGATCCAAGCAGTCAAAAGCATTTGTTTTTGAGACGGAGGTGTCACCAAACCTATGTTGTATTCATTAGGTATAGTATGTCATCAGATTAAATAGACTTAGTATTGAGAATGTCGATATATGCCTTCCTCGGCACTAACAATTGATTGCCCAGCACTGGGAGCGAACTCGTGATGCTTGGAGCCGTGCTGCTCAGACCACTGCGCCATCCCAGTTCACAATGCTCTAGTAAGCCATGATAATACTTGATTACACTTGATGGAATAGCGAGTTTTTAAAAACTATTATTTTGTTTTAAGCCTTCCCCAAACCATAGCCAAAACCTTAACCACTCGGTTTTAACCCTGCAACCACGCGGAATTAACCCTGTAACCATGCGGTATTACTGTGTCAAAAATAGATCATAAATACGGCGAATTTCTAAGGAAACTATGAGATCTTGTTGCGATCCTAGCAACAACAACAAAATGTTCAACAACAATTACAATTTAAAAACCGTCGTCAATTGCATGACAATTAATTATTACCCAAAATTCCATAATCGTCACAGCCCTAGTTGAATTTGAGACAATGTCATGAGCTGGATTTTCATGTCCTTCCAATATGAGACTGAAAGACAGTAGAAAAAGGGAGGAGTAAGCAGAGCTGGGAGATATATTGTCTTTTAAGGTATGCCGTTATGGATCCACATACCGGTATGGATATTTACAATACCGTCTATAAAGGTATTTTGGTGCACTGCTAAATAAATGAAAAGTTATATAAATTGGACAACTTTACTGTCATCTTTCTTCTAGTTTGGTTTGTTAGAAAACAATCAGAAAGGAGAAAGCCCGTTAAAATGCTTGGGCCAAGTCAAAAGTTTGGACTCACCTACTCATTCAAGGATTTGCCTTTATATTTTACTATTTTCTACATTATAGAATAATAGTGAAGACATCAAAACCATGAAATAACACATATGGAATCATGTAGTAACCAAAAAAGTGTTAAACAAATCAAAATATATTTTAGATTTTAGATTCTTCAAAGTAGCCATCCTTTGCCTATATGACAGCTTTGCACACTCTTTGCATTCTCTCAACCAGCTTCATGAGGTGGTCACCTGGAATGAATTCAGTTAATTAACAGGTGTGCCTTGTTAAAAGTAAATTTGTAGAATTTATTTCCTTCTTAATGTGTTTGACCCAATCAGTTGTGTTGTGACAAGGTAGGGGGGTATACAGAAGATAGCCCTATTTGGTAAAAGACCAAGTCCATATTATGAGAAGAACAGCTCAAATAAGCAAAGAAAAACAACAGTCCATTAGTCAATCTGGAAAATTTCAAGAACTTTGAAAAAACCATGAAGCTCTATGATGAAACTGGCTCCCATGAGGACCGCCACAGGAAAGGAAGACCCCGAGTTACCTCTGCTGCAGAGGATAAGTTCATTAGAGTTACCAGCCTCAGAAATTGCAGCTCAAAAAAATGCTTTACAGAGTTCAAGTAACAGACACATCTCAACATCAACTGTTAAAGGACACTGCGTGAGTCAGGCCTTCATGGTCGAATTACTGCAAAGAAACCACTACTAAAGGACACCAATAATAAGAAGAAACTTGCTTGGGCCAAGAAAGACGAGCAATGGACATTAGACTGGTGGAAATATGTTGTTTAGTCTGATGAGTCCAAATTTGAGATTTTTGGTTCCAACATTAGTGTCTTTGTGAGACGCAGAGTAGGTGAACGGATGATCTCCACTTGTGTGGTTCCCACCGTAAAGCATGCAGGAGGAGGTGTGGGGGTGCTTTGTTGGTGACACTGTCTATGATTTATTTGGAATTCAAGGCACACTTAACCAGCATCGCTACCACAGCATTCTGCAGTGATACACCATCACATCTGGTTTGTGCAGAGTGGGACTATCATTTGTTTTTCAACAGGACAATGACCCAACACACCTCCAGGCTGTGTAAGGGCTATTTGACCAAGAAGGAGAGTGATGGAGTGCTGCATCAGATGACCTGGCCTCCACAATCACCCGACCTCAACCCAATTGAGATGGTTTGGGATGAGTTGGACCGCAGAGTGAAGGAAAATCAGTAAACAAGTGCTCAGCATATGTGGGAACTCCTTCAAGACTGTTGAAAAAGCATTCCAGGTGTAGCTGGTTGAGAGAATGTCAACAGTGTGCAAAGCTGTCATCAAGGCAAAGGGTGGCTACTTTGAAAAATGTAAAATCTACAAAATATTTTGATTTGTTTATCACTTTTTTGGTTACTACATGATTCCATATGTGTTATTTCATAGTTTTGATATCTTCACTATTATTAGATGGAGAAAATAGTAAAAATAAAGAAAAACACTTGAATGAGGAGGTGTGTCCAAACGTTTAACTGGTACTGTATTTAGAAACTTGTATCATTTAGAAACCATCAAATACCGTCAAAAATAAGACAAATAATGTGCTAAGATATTTTGTCCATATCGCCCAGCCCTAGGACTGCCCTAATGGAGGTGAAGAGGTAGAGGTGAGATAGAGCAGAGGTCAAAGAAGAGAGGAGAGAAGGAAGATGAAGAGAGTCAAAAAGAGGATGATAGGTGGAGACAGAGAAAAATAAAAAGACACAGCAGAGAGAGAGGAAGAGGAAGAGACCTTCGTGGCTGGTCTCCAGTTCTATCTCTCCTCCGTAGTTGCCGTATCCCCCGTCGGTTCTAGCTCGGACACGGAACACATATGTAGTACCAGGCTTTAGACCGTCTACAGTCATCACATTGGACCTGGTCTTTAGGACTGTGTAGTTCTGCTCTCTCTGGTTCTAATTGGAGAGGAAGAGAGAGAGACAGACGGAGAGCGATAGATGGAGAAAGATCGATAAATAAGAGAGAGAGATGTTAAGTGTGTGTGTGTGTGTCAGTGAGAAACCTCCTTGCAGTGCCTATGATACCTTCTCTAATGAGAGGAGCTCCACTACACTGATTAACACTGTTACTGTGGAATATTATCACTGATCCCTGCCAATAACACACACACACACCTCTCTTCTCTCGTTCTCTTCATTCACGTCCCTGTTTTATTTAGCTTGCCTGGTGCACTTGGTGGACATAAAGTTCCCTTTCGGAGCCATTCAATGTGCAGAGTGAGCTGAATCAAGTGCACTCCTGTGCTTATCAGATCCATTGAACACTGGCTAGAGAGTCCACACTGGGATTTTTAGGTCTGAGTCTGACATTAAGTAAGAAGAGAAGAGAGGGATGAGAGGAGAAGGAGATAGAAATGGGGGTGTGTATGTGACTCACCTTCTCATAATAAATGACTTCATACTCCACTATGGCTCCATTGGGTCTGTCAGGGCCCTGCCACGCCAGAGTGATACTGTCCTTACTCCTCCTCTCCTTCAGGACCACACTCACTACAGACAGAAACAGATATAGGTTAACCACACTCACTACAGACAGAAACAGACAGACAGACAGAGAGAGAGAGAGAGATATAGGTTAACCACACTCACTACAGACAGAAACAGATATAGGTTAACCACACTCACTACAGAGAGAAACAGATATAGGTTAACCACACTCACTACAGAGAGAAACAGATATAGGTTAACCACACTCACAAACAGACAGAAACAGATATAGGTTAACTACACTCACTACAGAGAGAAACAGATATAGGTTAACCACACTCACTACAGACAGAAACAGATATAGGTTAACTACACTCACTACAGACAGAAACAGATATAGGTTAACCACACTCACTACAGAGAGAAACAGATATAGATTAACCACACTCACTACAGAGAGAAACAGACAGACATAGATTTTTTTTTACATTTTAGTCATTTAGTACACTCTTATCCAGAGCAACTTACAGTAGTGAATGTATACTTTTCATAAAAAAAAAAATCCGTACTGTTCCCCCGTGGGAATCGAACCCACAACCCTGGCGTTGCAAACACTATGCTCTACCAACTGAGCCACACGGGACCATAAGATATAGGTTTACCACACTCACTACAGAGAGAGAGAAACAGATAGACAGACGGACAGACGGACAGACGGACAGACAGAGATATAGGTTAACCACACTCCCTACAGAGAGAGAAACAGACAGACAGACAGACAGACAGACAGACAGACAGACAGACAGACAGACAGACAGACAGACAGACAGACAGACAGACAGAGATATAGGTTAACCACACTCCCTACAGAGAGAGAAAAACAGACAGACAGAGTTACAGACAGATATATAGGTTAACCACACTCACTATAGAGAGAGAGAGATAGATGGAGGAAGGGGGAGAGTGGAATTTAGGGGGAGAGAAAGGAAGAAAGACTACCAGGAGAAAAGGAGAGAGACAGTGGGGGAGGAAATAGACAGAAAGAATGAGGGAAGAGAGAGACAGCGGGGAGGAAGAGAGTGAGGAAGAGAGATTTATAGATTGATTACCACTGTGCTATAATGACAGTTCTCTGCAGTGTAGAACTTAGCTAATGAAAGAACAAAGAGGGGGTCACATACTGCATGTGCACATGTGTATGTAATGACTTTGTGTGTCTGTATCTGTGCATGCGTGTGTGTGTGCACGTGTGTGTGTGCTGAGTAAGCCGATGGGTGTCAGGGGTTTCGTGGTGCACATCGCTATCTCTTCACTTTCACCCCCTCATCACAGAGTGCTCGGTGGGCACAGGTAGGAATGTGTTTGTGTGTGTGTGTGTGTGTGTGTGTGTGTGTGTGACATGTGGAGAGGAGCAGAGTGTGTGACAGCAGGGGAGACATGTGGGACTGTTAACGAGGTTAATGTCCTCTCCTCCTCTCATCGCCCCTCACCTCCTCTCCTCTCCTCCTCTCATCGCCCCTCACCTCCTCTCCTCTCCTCCTCTCATCGCCCCTCTCCTCCTCTCCTCTCCTCGCCCCTCACCTCCTCTCCCAATCCTCACCTCCGCTCCCACTCCTCTCCTCCTCTCCTCTCCTCCTCTCATCAACCCTCTCCTCCTCTCCCCCTCCTCCTCTCCCAATCATCTTCTCTCATTCCCCCTCACCTCCTCTCCCACTACTCTCCTCCTCTCCTCTCCTCCTCTCATCGCCCCTCACCTCCTCTCCCAATCCTCACCTCCGCTCCCACTCCTCTCCTCTCCTCCTCTCATCGACCCTCTCCTCCTCTCCCAATCATCTTCTCTCATTCCAACCCTCACCTCCTCTCCCACTCCTCTCGTCCTCTCCTCTCCTCCTCTCATCGACCCTCTCCTCCTCTCCCAATCATCTTCTCTCATTCCCCCTCTCCTCCTCTCCCACTCCTCTCCTTCTCTCCTCCTCTCATCACCCCTTACTGACACATCCCCCATTACTTATCATCACACTCCACGCCCCCCTCAACCTGTCCTACACACACACACACACACACACACACACACACACACACACACACACACACACACTCATTCCATGTATGTGGCTGGATCCAATGAGCAGCAAATGTAAACAAGTAGTGATTGAGAGTCTTCAGCAGAGCCTGATAAGCCTGATGCATAGCCATGAGCCCTGTGTGAGGCCACAGTGGAGAGTGTGTGCATGTGTGTGTTAGACAGTAGTCCAGTGAACATTATTGAGTGGCATTGACTGCTTCAACACTGAGGCTGCAATGTGTGTGTGTCTATATGTGAGCCTATGCATATATGTATGGCTGTGAGTTCCTACCTGTCTGGCTGGTGGTGACATTAACTATCACAGCTCCTCTGGGTGTAGGACTCAGGTCAGAAACTCCATTCAGGCTCTCAATGGTGAAGCTGTAATTGCTGTGTGGCTGCAGGTCAGTGACCATCACCATAGCCACAGAGAGACCAAACTGCCTCGGCACAAAATGGACGCTGCTACCGCAGGGCGTGCACTTCCTGCCGTCGCCGGAGCACTTCCTGCAGTGGAGGCTGTAGGTGATGTCACCTCGGCCTCCCATGTCAAGAGGGGGACTCCATTCTAGTGTGACACACGTCTCGTTGACAGTGGAGATGGGGTTCTCTGGAGCAGAACAGGGACCTGAGGAGGAGAGAGGGGCGAGATGGTGAGTGTGTGTGTGTCTATGGTGTGTCTATGGTGTGCGTATGTGTGTGTATGTGTGTGTATGCGTGTGCATGTGTGTGCATGCGTATATGCATATGTGTCCTCGTGTGTGCTGAGATGATGAATGGTGGTTCAGGCTCTGAGCTGATGACATCTCATCAACAGCAGGAGGAGTAGTGAGGCCCAGGGGGCCTGTAAAGCCTGGGCCTTTCCTGATCAGGCTGCCCAGTGGCAGGCCTCTGTAAAGGGCAGCAGGTTCGGGCCAGGGAAATAGAGGCTGCCTATCTAATGACAGCAGATGATGTGTGACAGGCAGCCTAATGTATGCCCCTTTCTCTGTCCTCCTCTCCCTTCCCCCTCACATCCTCTCCTCTCTCCCCTATCTTCCTCTCCCTTCCCCCTCACATCCTCTCCTCCTCCCTCATATCCTCTCCTCTCTCTCTCTCTCCCTTCCCCCTCACATCCTCTCCTCTCTCTCCTATCCTCCTCTCCCTTCCCCCTCTCCCCTATCTTCCTCTCCCTGCCCCCTCACATCCTCTCCTCTCTCTCTCACATCCTCTCCTCTCTCCCCTATCCTCCTATCCCTTCCCCCTCACATCCTATCCTCCTCTCCCTTCCCCCTCGCATTCTCTCCTCTCCCCTATCCTCCTCTCCCTTCTTCGTGTTCTCCTCTACTGATCTCAGCTCTTCCGTATTGTAAATTACACTCCTCTCTCACCCCTATTTCACCCCCTTTCCACCTCTTTCTAACACCTCTCCTCTCCCACATCCTGACCTATCCTCACCTTTCAACCCACCCAAAAAAGCTCATCTCCTCATCACCTCCTTCTCAGAGAGAGAGAGACAGAGATTATAGCATGTAGAAAGAGAGTGATGGAGAGATTATAGCATGTAGAAAGAGAATGATGGAGAGACAGAAAGATTATAGCATGTAGAAAGAGAGTGATGGAGAGACAGAGAGATTATAGCATGTAGAAAGAGAGTGATGGAGAGACAGAGAGATTATAGCATGTAGAAAGAGAGTGATGGAGAGACAGAGAGATTATAGCATGCAGAAAGAGAGTGATGGAGAGACAGAGAGATTATAGCATGTAGAAAGAGAGTGATGGAGAGACAGAGAGATTATAGCATGTAGAAAGAGAGTGATGGAGAGACAGAGAGATTATAGCATGTAGAAAGAGAGTGATGGAGAGACAGAGAGATTATAGCATGTGGAAAGAGAGTGATGGAGAGACAGAGATTATAGCATGTAGAAAGAGAGTGATGGAGAGACAGAGAGATTATAGCATGTGGAAAGAGAGTGATGGAGAGACAGAGAGATTATAGCATGTGGAAAGAGAGTGATGGAGAGACAGAGAGATTATAGCATGTGGAAAGAGAGTGATGGAGAGACAGAGAGATTATAGCATGTGGAAAGAGAGTGATGGAGAGACAGAGAGATTATAGCATGTAGAAAGAGAGTGATGGAGAGACAGAAGATCGAGTGAGCGACAGACATATGTACCTGTGTGTGTGTGTGTGTGTGTGTGTGTGTGTGTGTGTGTGTGTGTGTGTGTGTGTGTGTGTGTGTGTTGTGTGTGTGTGTGTGTGTGTGTGTGTGTGTGTGTGTGTGTGTGTGTGTGTGTGTGTGTGTGTGTGTGTGTGTGTGTGTGTGTGTGTGTGTGTGTGTGTGTGTGTGGTGTGTGTGTGTGTGTGTGTGTGTGTGTGTGTGTGTGTGGTGTGTGTGTGTGTGTGTGTGTGTGTGTGTGTGTGTGTGTGTGTGTGTGTGTGTGTGTGTGTGTGTGTGTGTGTGTGTGTGTGTGTGTGTGTGTGTGTGTGTGTGTGTGGTGTGTGTGTGTGTGTGTGTGTGTGGTGTGTGTGTGTGGTGTGTGTGTGTGGTGTGTGTGTGGTGTGTGTGTGTGTGTGTGTGTGTGTGTGTGTGTGTGGTGTGTGTGTGTGTGTGTGTGTGTGTGGTGTGTGTGTGTGTGTGTGTGTGGTGTGTGTGTGTGTGTGTGTGTGTGTGGTGAGGTGACATCTGCAGAAGTTGTTTCTCATTTCCAGCTGATATCCCCTGTCACATCACACCTGCTGCAACGATGTATGTGATTGATCTGGGTTTGACTCCAACACGTGTGTGTGCCTCATACTCTCTTCCTCTCTCTCTCTACCCCTCTCTACAATCGTCTCTCTACCCCCTCTACAATCCTCTCTCTCTACCCCCTCTACAATCCTCTCTCTCTCTCTCTCTCTCTACCCCTCTCTACAATCGTCTCTCTACCCCCTCTACAATCCTCTCTCTCTACCCCCTCTTACAATGCTCTCTCTCCCTCCATCCGCCTCTCTCTTCTTCTCTTCTCCCTCCCTCCCTCTCTATCTCCCTCCCTCTCTCTCTCTCTCTCTTTCTCTCCCCCTCTCTCTCTCTCTCCCCCTCTCCCTCTCTCCCTCTCGCTCCCTCTCTTTTTCTTGCTCTCCCTGTAGGAGATGCGTCAGGATGTGGTTTGTGGTTGGTGCCCCTCGATGCCCAGTATCTCTGGTAGACTCAGACAGAAAGATATAGAAACAGACTCTCTACAGGAGCATCACTAAGTATCAGAGAGTATCACTGAATCATGGTATCAGTGTCATCTGATAGAGTCAGGCTGTATCACAACCGGCCATGATTGGGAGTCCCATAGGGCGGCGCACAATAGGCCCAGCGTCGTCCGGGTTAGGGTTTGCCAGGGTAGGCCATCATTGTAAATAAGAATTTGTTCTTAACTGACTTGCCTAGTTAAATAAAGGTTAATTAAATAAGTAAAAATAAAATTGACGTACAAGGACGATGCACACAAGTTGGTGGCAGAACAAGGGGGAGTTCTTACAGAACACCAGCAAATAAAGCCTCTTTTTACATGTTGCTTATGAGTGCACTTCACACTACTTTTGGATTATAATTAGATTTTAAGGCTCGTGTGACTGTCCTGCTTAATATGTTTGTGTCATCATTGAAAATCAGCTGCATTAAAAATAAAAAAAACACTTAAACTTCAACCAGTAAAAAGGCTCTTTGATGGCTTTTGATACAGCCTATATCAATGAGGGTTAGCATTCAGCTAAGAACTGCTGCATCCAAAATAGTTATTTTGCAATCATTATAACCAAATATAATCTTAGCGACTGTTCAAGCAAGAATCAAAACATCATTGTAAGCATATGAGAAGCATATGTAAGCACTCAAAGCTATGATGTGGGCGTGCCCCAAGGGTCAATACTGGGGCCCCTCCTGTTCAGCCTGTACATAAATCATCTGCCTTCTGTCTGTACTGGGTCTGAAGTTCAAATGTATGCAGATGATACAGTGAAATATGTGCATGCAAAGAGCAAACAACAAGCTGCACAAGAACTCACTACTGTAATGGTCCAGGTTACAAAGTGGCTCAGTGACTCATGTTTGCACCTCAATGTGTAAAAAACTGTCTGCATGTTCTTCACAAAGAGGGCAACTGATGCTACTTAACCAGATGTCTATGTGTCAGAGGAGAAGCTCCACGTGGTATCTGATTTTAAGTACCTTGGCATCATACTTGATTCTAACCTCTCTTTTAAAAAGCAGGTGAAAAAGGTCATTCTAATAAGCAAATTCAACCTAGCTAATTTCCAATTTATACGAAATTGTTTGACTACAGAGGTAGCAAAACTGTACTTCAAATCTATAATACTCCTCCACTTAACATACTGCTTGACTAGTTGGTCCCAAGCTTGCTGTACATCATTAAAACTCATTCAGTCTGTCTACAAACAGGCTCTCAAAGTGCTTGATAGAAAGCCCAATAGCCATCATCACTGTTACATCCTCAGAAAGCATGAGCTCCTGAGTTGGAAAAATCTTGTGCAATACACCGACGCAAGTCTTGTATTCAAGATCTTAAATGGCCTGGCTCCCCCTCCACTCAGTACTTTTGTTAAACAGAAAACCCAAATATATGGCAGCAGATCCACAAGGTCTGCCATGAAAGGTGACTGTATAGTTCCCTTAAGGAAAAGCACATTTAGTCAATCTGCTTTCTCTGTGAGAGCTTCCCATGTTTGGAATACACTGCCATCAGACACATAACTGCACCACCTATCACACTTTCACAAAAAAAACATGAAGACATGGCTAAAGGCCAATCAGATTTGTGAACATAATCCCTAGCTGTGTATTGCCGCTTTCCATGTTGTCTGTAGCTTGTGAGGTGTGGAAACACTTTGTTGCTTTTATGGATTTTGTCTTGTTGCTTTTTGTGCTATGTTGCTCTGTCTGCATGCTACGTCTTGCTTGTCCGATGTTGCTCTGCGTGTGCTCACTGCTCAACGATTGTCTGTATTTTTATTGAAATTGTTTTTAATAACCTGCCCAGGGGCTGCGGTTGAAAATTAGCCGGCTGGCTGAAACCGGCACTTTTACTGAAACGTTGATTAATGTAAAAATAAAAATAAACTCATACTCAAAAAAGTTATTTTGCTTAGAAGTAATAAAAATGTAAATCTAGACTATTTTGAATGGGGGCAGATGGCGATGGCTTTTTTACTGCAGCCAAGATTCGTGCGCATCTGTTCTTGACGTCAGCGTGTCATGTACTGGAAAAGGGTCTATAGGATCAGACGGACAAACTAAAGTGATGTCAAGGAGAGCAGTGATATATGTGACCCGATTCAGGAAACTAGGCGTATGTCGCAAGTCACGACTTCACAGGAGAGCCGTTTGAATGTAAAAAATATTTCTAACATGTGATCTTTCATGTGCCTTAATAACAAACTTGTATGCCATCTGTAAATACAAATGAAATTGTTAAATTACCAGCCTTGTTGGTTAAGCCACAAAAAAAGGAAGCAACCTTCCTGCTAGCCATGATTGGCTGAGATAGTGAGTGGGCTGGACATCCCGAGAGGGGAGTTCGGATTGGTCTGTCATATTGAAGGCTTCTGTCTATTTGAGCTCGTCAGTCTGTGTTGATAATCCTGTCGAATGCCGCTTTTTTTTTAAATGTGTAGTGGAGCTGCATAAGTGTTGCTCTCCACCTTTTGGAGGATCGAGTTTTGAAATCAGTGGAATTAGAGTATGATAGGTAAAGAGATAGAGAAAACACCTGTCTCTTGATTACATCTTCAAACTAAGGGCAACCGTGGTATGGCGTTCCTGACAGGGAGACGCATCCATCATGCATGATGATGTATACAGGTAAGATAGTCTAGCGTCATCTAGCTACATTTTCAGATATTACACATTTCTAATTTTGACATTTCAAGCTAAAGTGTACTGTTAGCTAGCTAGCTAACGTTAGCTGGCTGTCTCCCTACCTGACGTTCCCAGAGCCTTTTGCTTTTCTAGTTATAGCCTAATGTTAGCTACGTAACATTGGACCTGGTTGGTTAGGTCCCAGCACTGTGGCATTGTTGGCACTTTGTTCATTGTTGTTTAACTAGCTAACGTTCACTGGCTGGCTCGTTAGCTAACGTTACGTGACGTGTACAACACCCGTTGAATATGGCCGGTGTCAGTAAACGTCTGCAAAAAAAACGTAATGTAATTGTTGCGAGCAGAGCTAGTTAGGCTGTTTTCATGTTATCCAGAAGCAAACAAATCATCGGCCAGAGCATGCACTCCGAGAGCAAAAAAAGATGTGTGGGGCTAAAGTTGAAGAGGGTGTAAACGATGCTGAATGGGTGTTGACAAAGAGGAGCTCTTCACAAGATACCAAAACATTCAAAGGTGATTTTTTCAAAAGTGAGTTTACAAGTTGATTAACTTTCAAAGCAGAATGACTTTCCCATCAAATCAAATCAAATGTTATTTGTCACATACACATGGTTAGCAGATGTTAATGCAAGTGTAGCGAAATGCTTGTGCTTCTAGTTCCGACCATGGAGTAATATCTAACAAGTAATCTAACAATTTCACAACAACTACCTTACACACACTTATACAAGTGTAAATGAATGAATAAGAATATGTACATACAAATATATGGATGAGTGATGGCCGAACGACATAGGCAAGATGCAGTAGATAGTATAGAGTACAGTATATACATATGAGATGAGTAATGTAGGGTATGTAAACATTATATAAAGTGGCATTGTTTAAAGTGGCTAGTGATACATTTATTACATCCAATTTTTAATTATTAAAGTGGCTAGAGATGAGTCAGTATGTTGGCAGCAGCCACTCAATGTTAGTGATGGCTGTTTTAACAGTCTGATGGCCTTGAGATAGAAGCTGTTTTTCAGTCTCTCGGTCCCAGCTTTGATGCACCTGTACTGACCTCGCCTTCTGGGTGATAGCAGGGTGAACAGGCAGTGGCTCGGGTGGTTGTTGTCCTTGATAATCTTTTTGGCCTTCCTGTGACATCGGGTGGTGTCGGTGTTCTGGAGGGCAGGTAGTTTGCCCCCGGTGATGCGTTGTGCAGACCTCACTACCCACTGGAGAGCCTTACGGTTGTGGGCGGAGCAGCTGCCGTACCAGGCGGCGATACTGCCCGAAAGGATGCTCTCGATTGTGTATCTGTAAAAGTTTGTGAGTGTTTTTGTGACAAACCAAATTTCTTCAGTCTCCTGAGGTTGAAGAGGCGCTGCTGCGCCTTCTTCACCACGCTGTCTGTGTGGGTGGACCATTTCATTTTGTCCGTGATGTGTACGCCGAGGAACTTAAAACTTTCCACCTTCTCCACTACTGTCCCGTGGATGTTGATAGGGGGGTGCTCCCTCTTCTGTTTCCTGAAGTCCATGATCATCTCCTTTGTTTTGTTGACATTGAGTGTGAGGTTATTTTCCTGACACCACACTCCGAGGGCCCTCACCTCCTCCCTGTAGGCCGTCTCGTCGTTGCTGGTAATCAGCCAACCACTGTAGTGTCGTCTGCAAACTTGATGATTGGGTTGGAGGGGTGCATGGGTGAACAGGGAGTCATGGGTGAACAGGGAGTACAGGAGAGGGCTGAGAACACACCCTTTTGGGGCCCCAGTGTTGAGGATCAGCAGGGTGGAGATGTTGTTTCCTACCCTCACCACCTGGGGGCAGCCCGTCAGGAAGTCCAGGACCAAGTTGCACAGGGTGGGGTCAAGACCCAGGGTCTCGAGCTTAATGACGAGTTTGGAGGGTACTATGGTGTTAAATGCTGAGCTGTAGTTGATGAACAGCATTCTTACATAGGTATTCCTTTTGTCCAGATGGGTTAGGGCAGTGTGCAGTGTGATTGCGATTGCGTCGTCTGTAGACATATTGGGGCGGTAAGCAAATTGAAGTGGGTCTAGGGTGACAGGTAGGGTGGAGGTGATATGGTCCTTGACTAGTCTCTCAAAGCACTTCATGATGACGGAAGTGAGTGCTACAGGGCAGTAGTCATTTAACTCAGTTACCTTAGCTTTCTTGGGAACAGGAACAATGGTGGCCCTCTTGAAGCATGTGGGAACAGCAGACTGGGATAAGGATTGATTGAATATGTCCGTAAACACACCAGCCAGCTGGTCTGCGCATGCTCTGAGGACGCGGCTAGGGATGCCGTCTGGGCCGGCAGCCTTGCGAGGGTTAACACGTTTAAATATTTTACTCACGTTGGCTGCAGTGAAGGAGAGCCCGCAGGTTTTGGTAATGGCTGTGTCGGTGGCACTGTATTGTCCTCAAAGCGAGCAAAGAAGTTGTTTGGTTTGTCTGGGAGCAAGACATCGTGGTCTACGACGGGGATGGTTTTCTTTTTATAATCCGTGATTGACTGTAGACCCTGCCACATACCTCTCGTGTCTGAGCCATTGAATTGCGACTCTACTCTATACTGACGCTTAGCTTGTTTGAATGCCTTGCGGAGGGAATAGCTACACTGTTTGAATTCGGTCATGTTTCCGGTCGCCTTGCCCTGATTAAAAGCAGTGGTTCGCGCTTTCAGTTTTGCACAAATGCTGCCATCAAGCCACGGTTTCTGGTTGGGGAATGTTTTAATAGTCGCTGTGGGTACAACATCACCGATGCACTTGCTAATAAACTCGCTCACCGAATCATCGTATTCATCAATGTTATTGTCCGACGTTATGCAGTGTATAATATACAATTTTGTAGCTCTGAGTCTCTACTTTTATCCAATGTAAAAACACAATTTTACATTTTGTTACATAATACTGAATTCAGGTGGTGAGTCAGATATGTATATAAAGAGCTCTCTGTGAATGAATACTTTTACAAAAGGCACTATGTCAATGAAATGACAATGGACTCAACTGATGATTTATGGAAGTGCTTGTCTACAAGTGTGTCAAGGTGAGTGTGCATGTGTGTTCTTGCGTGTATGTGTGTTCTTGCCTTTGTGTGTGTGTGTGTGTGTGTGTGTGTGTGTGTGTGTGTGTGTGTGTGTGTGTGTGTGTTACTCACGTGTGCAAGCCATGGAGCGTGGGTCCGTCTCTGCGCGGTGGAAGCCTTTCTCACACACACACTCAGAGGCTCTCTCCAGGTGGGAGGAGCTATGTGACGGGCATTTTGTGCAGTAGGCGTCGGTCGCTGAGGCCTTGTAGGAGCCTGGTCTGCACGCTGGAGAGAGGAAACCAAGAAAACACAGGCTTACAAATCTGCCACAACACATGGTCTACAAGGTAAGACAGAGGAGGGAACTGGAAAACACAAGGTTACAAATAAGACAAAGATCCTTTGATTTCTATATTTCTATGGGGTCTACAACCTGAAGTGTGTAAACACCACTGAAGGTGCTGTAACACTACTGATGGTGATGTAACACTACTGAAGGTTCTGTACCACTACTAAAGGTGATGTACAACTACTGAAGGTGCTGTACAACTACTGAAGGTGCTGTACCACTGCTGAAGGTGTTGTAACACTACTGAAGATGCTGTACGACTACTGAAGGTGCTGTACCACTACTGAATTTGCTGTAACACTACTGAATTTGCTGTAACACTACTGAATTTGCTGTAACACTACTGAAGGTGCAGTAACACTCTGAAAGTTCTGTAACACTAATGAAGGTGCTGTACCACTACTGAAGGTGCTGTACCACTACTGAAGTAGCTGTACCACTACTGAAAGTGCTGTAACACTACTGAATTTGCTGTAACACTACTGAAAGTGCTGTAACACTACTGAATTTGCTGTAACACTACTGAAAATGCTGTAACATACTGAAGGTGCTGTACAACTACTGAAGGTGCTGTACCACTGCTGAAGGTGATGTAACACTACTGAAGGTGCTGTAACACTACTGAATTTGCTGTAACACTACTGAAGGTGCAGTAACACTCTGAAAGTTCTGTAACACTACTGAAGGTGCTGTACCACTACTGAAGGTGCTGTACCACTACTGAAGGTGCTGTACCACTACTGAAAGTGCTGTAACACTACTGAATTTGCTGTAACACTACTGAAAGTGCTGTAACACTACTGAATTTGCTGTAACACTACTGAATTTGCTGTAACACTACTGAATTTGCTGTAACACTACTGAAAGTGCTGTAACACTACTGAATTTGCTGTAACACTACTGAAAATGCTGTAACATACTGAAGGTGCTGTACAACTACTGAAGGTGCTGTACCACTGCTGAAGGTGATGTAACACTACTGAAGGTGCTGTACCACTACTGAAGGTGCTTTAACATACTGAAGGTGCTGTAACACTACTGAAGGTTCTGTACCACTAGTTAAGGTGCTGTAACACTACTGAAGGGCCTGTACCAATAGTTAGGGTGCTGTACCACTACTGAAGGTTCTGTACCACTAGTTAAGGTGCTGTAACACTACTGAATGGCCTGTACCACTAGTTAAGGTGCTGTAACACTACTGAAGGTTCTGTACCACTAGTTAAGGTGCTGTAACATACTGAAGGTTCTGTACCACTAGTTAAGGTGCTGTAACACTACTGAAGGGCCTGTACCACTAGTTAAGGTGCTGTAACACTACTGAAGGGCCTGTACCACTACTGAAGGTGCTGTACCACTACTGAAGGTGCTGTACCCCTTCTGAAGATTATGTACCACTACTGAAGGTGCTGTACCACTACTGAAGGTGCTGTACCACTACTGAAGGTCCTGTACCACTACTGAAGGTGCTGTACCACTACTGAAGGAGCTGTGCCACTTCTGAAGGTTCTGTACCACTACTGAAGGTCCTGTACCACTACTGAAGGTGCTGTACCACTACTGAAGGTTCTGTACCACTAGTGAAGATGCTGTAACACTTTGGATAAAAGTGTCTGCTAAACGGTACATACAGTGCATTCGGAAAGTATTCAGACCCCTTGACTTTTTTCACATTTTGTTACGCTACAGCCTTATTCTAAAATGGATTAAATAAATGTTTTTCTCATCAATCTACACACAATACCCCATAATGACTAAGCGAAAACAGGATTTTAGAAATGGTTGGAAATGTATTAAAAATAAAAACTGAAATACCTTATTTATATAGGTATTCAGACCCTTTGCTATGAGACTCGAAATTGAGCTCAGGTGCATCCTGTTTCCATTGATCATCCTTGAGATATTTCTACAACTTGATTGGAGTCCACCAGTGGTCAATGCAATTGATTGGACATGATTTGGAAAGGTACACATCTGTCTTTATAAGGTCCCCACAGTTGACAGTGCATATCAGAGCAAAAACCAAGCCATGAGGTTGAAAGAATTATCCGTAGAGCTCCAAGACAGGATTGTGTCAAGGCACAGCTCTGGGGAAGGGTACCAAAAAATGTCTGCAGCATTGAAGGTCCCCAAGAACACAGTGGCCTCCCTCCATCCTTTTTAAATGGAAGAAGTTTGAAACCACCAACACTCTTCCTAGAGCTGGTCGCCTGGCCAAACTGAGCAATCGGGGGAGAAGGACCTTGGTCAGAGAGGTGACTAAGTACCCGATGGTCACTCTGACAGAGCTCCACAGTTCCTCTGTGGAGATGGGAGAACCTTCCAGAAGGACAACCATCTATGCAGCACTTCACGAATCAGGCCTTTATGGTAGAGTGGCCAGACGGAAGACACTCCTAAGGAAAAGGCACATGACAGCCAGTTTGGAGTTTGCCAAAAGGCACCTAAAGGACTCTCAGACCATGAGAAACAAGATTCTCTGGTCTGATGAAACCAAGATTGAACTCTTTGGCCTGAATGCCAAGCTTCACTTCTGGAGGAAACCTGGCACCACCCCTACAGTGAAGCATGGTTGTGGCAGATTCATGCTGTGAGGATGTTTTTCAGCGGCAGGGACTGGGAGACTAGTCAGTATTGAGGGAAAGATGAACTGAGCAAAGTACAGAGATCCTTGATGAAAACCTGCTCCAAAGAGCTCAGGACCTCAGACTGGGGCGAAAGCTCACCTTGCAACAGGACAATGACCCTAAGCACATAGCCAAGACAATGCAGGAGTGGCTTCGGGATAAGTCTCTGAATGTCCTTGAGTGGCCCAGCCAGAGCATGGACTTGAACTCAATCGAACATCTCTGGAGAGAACTGAAAATGTCTGTGCAGAGACGAACGGGAGAAACTCCCCAAAAACAGGTGTGCCAAGCTCGTAGCGTCATACCCAAGAAGACTCGAGGCTGTAATCGCTGTCAAAGGTGTTTCAACAAAGTACTGAGTAAATGGTCTGAATACTTATGTAAATATTTCAGTTATATTTATTTGGTTTTTGCTTTGTCATTACATGGTATTGTATGTAGATTGATAAGGGCAAAAAACGATTTAATCCAGTTTAGAATAAGGCTGTAATGTAACAAAATGTGGAAAAAGTCAAGGGGTCTGAATAATTTCCGAATGGGGTGATTATTATGGGGTGATTATTCTCCTCTGAAGAGAACATGTCCTATCCACAGTCTGGAGATTGAGGGTGTTGGAAACGCAATTCCATAGATGCTTTGTGTGTGTCTGCAGATGGATCAATGCCATGATGGATTCCTTTGGGTTCTGATTGCGTGTGACGAGCGTGTGTGCGTGTTTAGTGTGTGTTGATTGCGTGTGTCGAAGGTGCTGAAGGCCATGGATTTAATCAAGCAACGAGTCGTTCGCCTCGGCACTGCTGTAAATTACCTTCCTTCCTCTCACACACACACACACACACACACACACACACACACACACACACACACACACACACACACACACACACACACACACACACACACACACACACACACACACACACACACACACACACACACACACAGACCATCACCGAGTGAGCTGCAACTCAGGAAATAGTAGGAACTGAGCTACCAATGCCTCTCAATGCAAACAAAAAGAAGGCACATTCACATCATGTGACCAAGTAGTATCCATTTATTCACTCAAACACACATACCATCAGACTGCAACATAACTAACCTCACCTAAAAAGACACATTACCTAGCAGAACACAATTAACAGGAGAGAGAAAAAGAGAGAGAGCAGGGAAAAAACTGAAGAAGAGAGAGAGGGGAGAAAAAGAGAAATAGGAGGAGAACGGACCTGTGCCAGAACTAAAATGTTGAGAAAAGGCCTAAAGAGACTCATTGTTTACATGTCCCTTCTACTCTCTCTTATTAAATCACTAATGTTCATTCATTTAGTCTCTTCTACTCTCTCTTACTAAATCACTAATGATCATTAATTTAGTCTCTTCTACTCTCTTATTAAATCACAAATGTTCATTAATTTAGTCTCTTCTACCCTCTCTTATTAAATCATTAATGTTCATTAATTTAGTCTCTCTGGCTTATCCAGCTGTATTTTGGCCATATTTAGGAAAATAATGAATCATAGGGGAGCTAAGTCCACTAGCACAGTCCCATATGGACCTTAGCACTGCCTGTGTGTACAAGTGTGTCTTTTTCCGTCAGGGAAGACGGGAGCACAGAAGGGACCGTGGCCCAATCTTCTCTGGCAAATAAAAAGCCCACACACACACGTCAGTGCAGAGTAGAGTGGTTTTAGTCTACACAGCCTCAGTGGTACTGCAAGGCGGTTTTGATCAGGCAGCTGTAAGGACGCCAGGCCTGGCACGAGGCCCCCTGTCTGTCTCTGTCTTTCTATCTATCTGTCTGTCTGCAGCAGCTTTGAGGTCCTTTGTGTCCCTGTTCCAGAACCAGAACTCTCCGGAAGAAAAACGTCCCAGGAGAAAAGCCGCTTTTCCATGCCGGTCCGCAGCCTAGCCAACAGCTGACAGGACACACACACACACACACACACACACACACACACACACACACACACACACACACACACACACACACACACACACACACACACACACACACACACACACACACACATACACACATACACACACACACACACTCACCTAGTTATATGAGCCAAGATCTAACAGGAAAGACAGAGGAAGGAGAGAAAAGGGCCCTAGAGAGTTCTCTCTCTGGTACACACACACATACAGTGCCTTGCAAAAGTATTAACCCACATTGGCATTTTTCCTATTTTGTTGCATTACAACCTGTAATTTATAATTATTTTTATTTGAATTTCATGTAATTTACATGAAATTCCAAAACTCACGGACCAGGCAAGGAGGGCATTAATCAGAGAGGCAACAACGATACCAAAGATAACCCTGAAGGAGATGCAAAGCTCCACAGCGGACACTGAAGTATCTGTCCATAGGACCACTTTAAGCCGTACGCTCCACAGAGCTAGGCTTTACGTAAAGAGTGGACAGAAAAAAGCCATTGCTTAAAACCTGTTATGGATAGGGGGCAGTATTTTCACGGCCGGATAAAAAACGTACCCGATTTAATCTGATTATTACTCCTGCCCAGAAACTAGAATATGCATATAATTATTAGTTTTGGATAGAAAACACTCCAAAGTTTCTAAAACTGTTTGAATGGTGTCTGTGAGTATAACAGAACTCATTTGGCAGGCCAAAACATGAGAAGATTCTGTTCAGGAAGTACCCTGTCTGACCATTTCTTCCCCTTCTTGATTATCTCTATCCATTACAAAGGATCTCTGCTGTTACGTGACACTTCCTACGGCTTCCATGGGCTCTCAGAGCCCGGGAAAAAGCTGAATGATGTACTTACAAGCCCTGGCTGAAACACACGAGCGCTTTTGCTAAGTGGTCTATCAGCGGACAAAGGGCTTCATGCTCGTGCACGATACGACACCATGATTTTATTCTATCGTCTCTGAACGGATTCAACGACTTCCGGTCGGAATATTATCGCTTTTTTTACGAGAAAATTTGCATAAAAATTTATTTTAAACAGCGGTTGACATGCTTCGAAGTACGGTAATGAAATATTTAGAAATCTTTTGTCACGAAATGCGCCATGCGCGTGACCCTTATTTACCATTCGGATAGTGTCTAGAACGCACGAACAAAACGCCGCTGTTGGAACATAACTATGGATTATTTTGGACCAAACCAACATTTGTTATTGAAGTAGAAGTCCTGGGAGTGCATTCTGACGAAGAACAGCAAAGGTAATAACATTTTTCTTATAGTAAATCTGACTTTGGTGAGTGCTAAACTTGCTGGGTGTCTAAATAGCTAGCCCTGTGATGCCGGGCTATCTACTGAGAATATTGTAAAATGTGCTTTCACCGAAAAGCTATTTTAAAATCGGACATATCGAGTGCATAGAGGAGTTCTGTATCTATAATTCTTAAAATAATTGTTATGTTTTTTGTGAACGTTTATCGTGAGTAATTTAGTAAATTCACCGGAGGTTTGCGGGGGTTATGCTAGTTCTGAACGTCACATGCTAATGTAAAAAAGCTGGTTTTTGATATAAATATGAACTTGATTGAACAAAACATGCATGCTTTGTATAACATAATGTCCTAGGGTTGTCATCTGATGAAGATCATCAAAGGTTAGTGCTGCATTTAGCTGTGGTTTTGTTTTTTGTGACATTATAGGCTAGCTTGAAAAATGGGTGTCTGATTATTTCTGGCTGGGTACTCTGCTGACATAATCTAATGTTTTGCATTCGCTGTAAAGCCTTTTTGAAATCGGACAGTGTGGTTAGATTAACGAGAGTCTTGTCTTTAAAATGCTGTAAAATAGTCATATGTTTGAAAAATTGAAGTTTTCGGATTTTAGAGGAATTTGTATTTCGTGCCACGCCCATTATTGGATATTGGAGCAGGTGTTCCGCTAGCGGAACATCTAGATGTAAGAGGTTAAAGAAAAAAAAGAAAAAAAAACATGTTTGGTGATCACCAAAAGGTAAGTGAGAGACTCCCCAAACATATGGAAGAAGGTACTCTGGTCAGATGAGACTAAAATTGAGCTTTTTTGCCATCAAGGAAAACGCTATGTCTGGCGCAAACCCAACACCTCTCATCACCCCGAGAACAACATCCCCACAGTGAAGGATGTTGGTGGCAGCATCATGCTGTGGGGATGTTTTTCATCGGCAGGGACTGGGAAACTGGTTAGAATTGAAGGAATGATGGATGGCGCTAAATACAGGGAAATTCCTGAGGGAAACCTGTTTTAGTCTTCCAGAGATTTGAGACTGGGACAGAGGTTCACCTTCCAGCAGGACAATGACCCTAAGCATACTGCTAAAGCAACAATCAGGTGTTTTAAGGGGAAATATTTAAATGTCTTGGAAAGTTCTTGTCAAAGCCCAGACCTCAATCCAATTGAGAATCTGTGGTATGGCCTAAATATTGATGTACACCAGCAGAACACATCCAACTTGAAGGAGCTGGAGCAGTTTTGTCATGAAGAATGGCCAAAATCCCAGTGGCTAAATGTGCCAAGCTTATAGAGACTTGCAGCTGTAATTGCTGCAAAAGGTGGCTCTATAAAGGATTGACTTTGGAGGGGGTGAATAGTTATGCACTCTCAAGTTTTCTAATTTTGTGTCTTATTTCTTATTTGTTTCATAATAAAGAATATTTCGCATCTTCAAAGTGGTAGGCATGTTGTGTAAATCAAATGATACAAACCCCCCGAAAATCAATTTTAATTCCAGGTTGTAAGGCAACAAAATAGGAAAAATGCCAAGGGGGTGAATACTTTTGCAAGCCACTGTACACACACACACACACACACACACACACACACACACACACACTGTTAAAGTCTATTGAGTATTGTGCTAGTGGACTTATAGTAACTCCCATATGATTAATGATTTGCCTAAAATATGGCCAAGGTACAGGTGAAAAAGCCAGAGACACACTCACACCAGATACTGAGGATCTAACAGCAGAGAAACACTCACACCAGATACTGAGGATCTAACAGCAGAGACAGACTCACACCAGATACTGAGGATCTAACAGCAGAGACAGACTCACACCAGATACTGAGGATCTAACAGCAGAGACACACTCACACCAGATACTGAGGATCTAACAGCAGAGAAACACTCACACCAGATACTGAGGATCTAACAGCAGAGACAGACACACCAGATACTGAGGATCTAACAGCAGAGACAGACTCACACCAGATACTAAGGATCTAACAGCAGAGAAACAGTCACACCAGATACTGAGGATCTAACAGTAGAGACAAACACACCAGATACTGAGGCTCTAACAGCAGAGACAAACATTTTCCTCTCCTAGAAGTACTAACTTTCTGTTTGGGACTAGAACTGTGAGCCTATCGGTTTAGCTCCTTATGGTAAAAGTAAAAAGGTGGGTGAATTTCTATTGATGTGTCTGTGAGCAAGAGTGTATAGGGTTGATGCATGCACAGACTCACACATAGACACAATTCCTCAGGTAGTAAATGAACACAGAGTAGGATGAGTGTGTGTGTGTGAATAGTGTGTACAGTATGATGCTAAAGAGAGGAGTCTTCTCAGATCAGATGTGTGTGTGTCTGATCCAGTCTGTGTAAAAGGCTTGTCTTAGATCCAGTCTCTGTAAGAGGCTTGTCTCAGATCCAGTCTCTGTTAGAGGCTTGTCTCAGATCCAGTCTCTGTTAGAGGCTTGTCTCAAATCCAGTCTCTGTTAGAGGCTTGTCTTAGATCCAGTCTCTGTTAGAGGCTTGTCTCAGATCCAGTTTCTTTAAAAGGCTTGTCTCAGATCCAGTCTCTGTTAGAGATTTGTCTCAGATCCAGTATTTTTAAGAGGCTTGTCTCAGATCCGGTATTTTTAAGAGGCTTGTCTCAGATCCGGTATTTTTAAGAGGCTTGTCTCAGATCCAGTCTCTGTCAGAGGCTTGTCTTATTAAATATTAATACAGTGTCTGCAGACTGTGTTTATACTACAACTACTGAAGACACACCCTACGTGTGTGTGTTTTTGTGTGTGTGTAAGGGGGAGTGTTTGTGTGTGTTTGTGTGTGTGTTTGTGTGAGGGGGAGTGTGTGCGTGTGTGTGTTTATGTGTTTGTGTGTGTTTATGTGTGTGTGTGTGTGTGTGTGTGTGTGTGTGTGTGTGTGTGTGTGTGTGTGTGTGTGTGTGTGTGTGTGTGTGTGTGTGTGTGTGCGTAAAGGGGGAGTGTGTGTGTGCTCATATGATGATCACAGCTAGACTATTGAAGACACCATGTGAAGATCAGTAAAAATCCCCATCTGGCCTTGTTAAGATGGAGATACAACACTTTCTTCTGGCCACACCTGTGATGTCAACCCCTAACCATAAGCTTACCATTACACCTGAAAACACACCAGTTGTAATGACAGTGCCACTTTAGGGTAGGTAATCGATCCATGTGTGTGTATACACACACACACACAGAACAGTAGTAGTAGTGGTGCAACGTATTGTGGTATGTCACCATGGTAGTCAGTGTATTTATGTGTCTGTACTGCGTAATAAACTGACCCATTTGTTCTCAGACAGTTGTTTATCCAACAACCTGAGTGCATGTTAAGCCTCGGAAGACTTTTTACACACACACACACACACACACACACACACACACACACACACACACACACACACACACACACACACACACACACACACACACACACACACACACACACACACACACACACACACACACACATACTTTTAGACCTGTCAAATGCAATCTCGTCAGATTTCTCCTCTGATGCTTGATGTATACATTTTTAAATGGGTAAGCCTGAACAAGTGCCAGTATAACCCACACGTGGGTTTAACACACACACACACGTGACGTCCATACACACACACACAGCTCTATGATCTGAGTAATCTGAGGGAGCAGCGTGGTACTCGAGGGGGGCTGAGAAGTGGCTCCATCTTGAAAGCATGTTGCCATGGTGATCATGGTGCTCAACTGCCTGGGCCAGAGAGATTTTTAAGCAATTTCCCTTTCTGGAGTGCCACACACACACACACACAATGCAAAAACACACATTCACATTGAAGAGAAACAGGATAGAAAATGAAGGGAAGGAGAAAAGTAAGACTGAGAGAAAATACCTGAAGCTAGTCGAGGCCATTTATTGGCAGACTGTTTAAAGGCTGTTGTAAGTGTGAATGAGATTAACATTTTAATGGTACACTACGAGTTAGATGCCTGTGTGTCTGTTCACTGGTGATGTGTGTCTGTTTACTGATGACTGTCTGTGTTGTTTACTCAGATTTGCCTTCTATTGAGAGAGCGAGAGCAGCCTCTTTGAATGAAACATGTCTTTGGTTCAGTGTGGTGTGATGATGTGAGTTCAGACTGCCCGATCTGTAAATGACCAACTTTAACACGGTTCATAAGCACGCATTGCTCGACTGATGTCAAAACCCTGGCTGGCTGGTAAGTGGTTAGCCCAGATAGACCTTTACACTGGACTTCATCAACTTACTCATAGTGAAGATTTTCTCTCTCACACACACGCACACGCACACACACACACACACACACACACAGGGATCGATTACCTACCCTAAAGTGGCACTGTCATTACAAATGGTGTGTTTTCAGGTGTAATGGTAAGCTTACGGTTAGGGGTTGACATCACAGGTGTGGCCAGAAGAAAGTGTTGTATCTCCATCTTAACAAGGCCAGATGGGGATTTTTACTGATCTTCACATGGTGTCTTCAATAGTCTAGCTGTGATCATCATATGAGCACACACACACTCCCCCTTTACGCACACACACACACACACACACACACACACACACACACACACACACACACACACACACACACACAAACTCACACACACGTAGGGTGTGTCTTCAGTAGTTGTAGTATAAACACAGTCTGCAGACACTGTATGAATATTTAATAAGACAAGCATCTGACAGAGGCTGGATCTGAGACAAGCCTCTTACAGATGCTGGATCTGAGACAAGACTCTTAAAAATACCGGATCTGAGACAAGCCTCTTAAAATTACTGGATCTGAGACAAGCCTCTGACAGATGCTGGATCTGAGTCAAGCCTCTTAAAAATACCGGATCTGAGACAAGCCTCTTAAAAATACTGGATCTGAGACAAGCCTCTAACAGAGACTATATCTGAGACAAGCCTTTTAAAGAGACTGGATCTGAGACAAGCCTCTAACAGAGACTGGATCTGAGACAAGCCTCTAACAGAGACTGGATCTGAGACAAGCCTCTAACAGAGACTGGATCTGAGACAAGCCTCTTACAGAGACTGGATCTAAGACAAGCCTTTTACACAGACTGGATCAGACACACACACATCTGATCTGAGAAGACTCCCCTCTTTAGCATCATACTGTACACACTATTCACACACACACACTCATCCTACTCTGTGTTCATTTACTACCTGAGGAATTGTGTCTATGTGTGAGTCTGTGCATGCATCAACCCTATACACTCTTGCTCACACACACATCAATAGAAATTCACCCACCTTTGTACTTTTACCATAAGGAGCTAAACCGATAGGCTCACAGTTCTAGTCCCAAACAGAAAGTTAGTAGTTCTATATTTACATTTACGTCATTTAGCAGACGCTCTTAACCAGAGCGATTTACAAATTGGTGCATTCACCTTATGATATCCAGTGGAACAACCACTTTACAATAGTACATCTATATCTTTTTTGGGAGGGGAGGGTGTGTGTGTGTGTGGGGGGGGGGGGGGGGGGGGTTAGAAGGATTACTTAATCCTATCCCAGGTATTCTTTAAAGAGGTGGGGTTTCAGGTGTCTCCGGAAGGTGGTGATTGACTCCGCTGTCCTGGCGTCGTGAGGGAGCTTGTTCCACAATTGGGGTGCCAGAGCAGCGAACAGTTTTGACTGGGCTGAGCGGGAACTGTGCTTCCGCAGACGTAGGGAGGCGAGCAGGCCAGAGGTGGATGAACGCAGTGCCCTTCTTTGGGTGTAGGGACTGATCAGAGCCTGAAGGTACGGAGGTGCCGTTCCCCTCACAGCTCCGTAGGCAAGCACCATAGTCTTGTAGCAGATGCGAGCTTCAACTGGAAGCCAGTGGAGTGTGCGGAGGAGCGGGGTGACGTGAGAGAACTTGGGAAGGTTGAACACCAGACGGCTGCGGCATTCTGGATGAGTTGTAGGGGTTTGATGGCACAGGCAGGGAGCCCCGCCAACAGCGAGTTGCAGTAATCCAGACGGGAGATGACAAGTACCTGGATTAGGACCTGCGCCGCTTCCTGTGTGAGGCAGGGTCGTACTCTGCGAATGTTGTAGAGCATGAACCTACAGGATCGGGCCACCGCCTTGATATTAGCGGAGAACCACAGGGTGTTGTCCAGGGTTACGCCAAGGCTCTTAGCACTCTGGGAGGAGGACACAATGGAGTTGTCAACCGTGATGGCGAGATCATGGAACGGGCAGTCCTTCCCCGGGAGGAAGAGCAGCTCCGTCTTGCCGAGGTTCAGCTTGAGGTGGTGATCCGTCATCCACACTGATATGTCTGCCAGACATGCAGAGATGCGATTCGCAACCTGGTTATCAGAAGGGGGAAAGGAGAAGATTCATTGTGTGTCATCTGCGGAGCAATGATAGGAGAGACCATGTGAGGATATGACAGAGCCAAGTGACTTGGTGTATAGCGAGAATAGGAGAGGGCCTAGAACAGAGCCCTGGGGGACACCAGTGGTGAGAGCACGTGGTGCGGAGACAGATTCTCGCCATGCCACCTGGTAGGAGCGACCTGTCAGGTAGGACGCAATCCAAGAGTGAGCCGCGCCGAAGATGCCCAACTCGGAGAGGGTGGAGAGGAGGATCTGATGGTTCACAGCATCAAAGGCAGCAGATAGGTCTAGAAGGATGAGAGCAGAGGAGAGAGAGAGTTAGCTTTAGCAGTGCGGAGAGCCTCTGTGACACAGAGAAGAGCAGTCTCAGTTGAATGACCAGTCTTGAAACCTGACTGATTTGGATCAAGAAGGTCATTCTGAGACAGATAGCAAGACAGCTGGCCAAGGACGGCACGCTCAAGAGTTTTGGAGAGGAAAGAAAGAAGGCATACTGGTCTGTAGTTGTTGACATCGGAGGGATCGAGTGCAGGTTTTTTGAGAAGGGGTACAACTCTCGCTTTCTTGAAGACGGAAGGGACGTAGCCAGCGGTCAAGGATGAGTTGATGAGCGAGGTGAGGTAAGGGAGAAGGTCTCCGGAAATGGTCTGGAGAAGAGAGGAGGGAATAGGGTCAAGCGGGCAGGTTGTTGGGCGTCCGGCCGTCACAAGTCACAAGATTTCATCTGGAGAGAGAGGGGAGAAAGAGGTCAAAGCATAGGGTAGGGCAATGTGAGCAGGACCAGCGGTGTCGTTTGACTTAACAAACGAGGATCGGATGTCGTCAGCCTTCTTTTCAAAATGGTTGACAAAGTCGTCCGCAGAGAGGGAGGAGGGGGGGGGGATTCAGGAGGGAGGAGAAGGTGGCAAAGAGCTTCCTAGGGTTAGAGGCAGATGCTTGGAATTTGGAGTGGTAGAAAGTGGCTTTAGCAGAAGAAACAGAGGAAGAAAATGTGGAGAGGAGGGAGTGAAAAGATGCCAGGTCCGCAGGGAAGCTAGTTTTCCTCCATTTCCGCTCGGCTGCCAGGAGCCCTGTTCTGTGAGCTCGCAATGAGTCGTCAAGCCACGGAGCAGGAGGGGAGGACCGAGCCGGCCGGGAAGATAGGGGACACAGAGAGTCAAAGGATGCAGAAAGGGAGGAGAGGAGGGTTAAGGAGGCAGAATCAGGAGATTGGTTGGAGAAGGATTGAGCAGAGGGAAGAGATGATAGGATGGAAGAGGAGAGAGTAGCAGGAGAGAGAGAGCGAAAGTTGGGGCGGCGCAATACCATCTGAGTAGGGGCAGAGTGAGTAGTGTTGGAGGAGAGCGAGAAGGAAAATGATACAAGGTAGTGGTCGGAGACTTGGAGGGGAGTTGCAGTGAGATTGGTAGAAGAACAGCATCTAGTAAAGATGAGGTCAAGCGTATTGCCTGCCTTGTGAGTAGGGGGGACGGTGAGAGGGTGAGGCCAAAAGAGGAGAGGAGTGGAAAGAAGGAGGCAGAGAGAAATGAGTCAAAGGTAGACATAGGGAGGTTAAAGTCATCCAGAATTGTGAGGGGTGAGCCATCCTCAGGAAAGGAACTTATCAAGGCGTCAAGCTCATTGATGAACTCTCCAAGGGAACCTGGAGGGCGATAAATGATAAGGATGTTAAGCTTGAATGGGCTAGTGACTGTGACAGCATGGAATTCAAAGGAGGAGATCGACAGATGGGTCAGGGGAGAAAGAGAGAAAGTCCACTTGGGAGAGATGAGGATTCCAGTCCCGCCACCCAGCTGACCAGATGCTCTCGGGGTATGCGAGAACACGTGGTCAGACGAGGAGAGAGCAGTAGGAGTAGCAGTGTTTTCTGTGGTAATCCATGTTTCCG
The DNA here is from genome assembly GCF_901001165.1 of Salmo trutta. NCBI lineage: Eukaryota > Metazoa > Chordata > Actinopteri > Salmoniformes > Salmonidae > Salmo > Salmo trutta. The sequence continues at coordinate 37,772,915 of NC_042977.1, read as the reverse complement.
TCAGCGCCAAGAAGTCAAGGGACTGGAGGGTAGCATAGGCTGAGATGAACTCTGCCTTGTTGGCCGCAGACCGGCAGTTCCAGAGGCTGCCGGAGACCTGGAACTCCACGTGGGTCGTGCACGCTGGGACCACCAGGTTAGAGTGGCAGCGGCCATGCGGTGTGAAGCGTTTGTGTGGCCTGTGCAGAGAGGAGAGAACAGGGATAGACAGACACATAGTTGACAGGCTACAGGAGAGGTTACGCTAATGCAAAGGACATTGGAATGAAAATTAACTAAACAACTGGGGAAGCGAGAGAGCAGGGCCTCCCTCACTAACCATTCGCTGAAACACTCAAATATAACTATTCCAACTTCCACACAGAAATTATAATTGATGTAAACTACAGTGGATCAATGTTTCCAGGAATAGGCTCAAACTTAGTTTATTCAGCTAGATAACTTGGTACAGTATTCTTCCGTGAAACCCACCCAGTGCACCGTGTCTTATGACGCCATAGCTAACTAGCATGCTAGCATCCAATAACACACCAATACTTGGTTACAACAAACTACCAATGGATCATTCGTGTCCGTATCTAGTTCCTTTCATAACGCAGAAGTAATTAAACATTGGCTAGCTAACACAAAGTCAGTCCTGCTAGCTACACAAGTGGACTACACAACTCGAAAGCTTACATTGCAAAAATCTTATTGACTAAAAATGATACAGTACTGCTAGCTGGTAGCTGGTAGAGATGGCTAGCTAGCAGTGGCTGCGTTTACCTTTATCTTTGATACAAAGACAACTATGTAGCTAGCTAACGTTACACTAATCAAATCATTCCGTTGTAATGTATTTAGTTTCTACAGTACCGCTAGTTGGTAAAGTTGGCTAGCTAGCAGTGGCTGTGGTGTTGTGATGTTGACGCCGTTTGGAAAACGGCACGAACGAACGAATACAGCTGGCTAGCTGGCTAGCACTTGTTAGTTTCTCAAAGTTAGTTTCTCAAAGCTACACCTACACCTTTAGCTACACCTTTATCCTTGATGCAAAGACAACTATGTAGCTAGGAGAGGAAAATGTTTGTCTCTGTTGTTACAGCCTCAGTATCTGGTGTGAGTGTGTCTCTGCTGTTATATCCTCAGTATCTGGTGTGTGTGTCTCTGCTGTTAGATCCTCAGTATCTGGTGTGAGTGTTTCTTTGCTGTTAGATCCTCAGTATCTGGTGTGAGTGTGTCTCTGCTGTTAGATCCTCAGTATCTGGTGTGAGTGTTTCTTTGCTGTTAGATCTTCAGTAGCTGGTGTGGTTTTTCACCTGTACCTTGGCCATATTTTAGGCAAATCATTAATCATATGGGAGCTATTGTAAGTCCACTAGCACAATACTCAATGGACTTTAACTAGCGTCCCACCCACCGTGCAGCCAGTGAAAAATCAGAGCGCCAAATTCGAAAACAACAAAATGTCATAATTAAAATTTCTCAAACATACAAGTATTTTCCACCATTTTATAGATAAACGTCTCCTTAACTTCCCTGGGCTAGGACCTAGTCAACAGCCAGTGGAATCGTGTGGCGCGAAATACAAATACCTAAAAAATGCTATAACTTCAATTTCTCAAACATATGACTATTTTACACCATTTTAAAGATAAGACTCTCGTTAATCTAACCACATTGTCCGATTTCAAAAAGTCTTTACAGCGAAAGCAAAACATTAGATTATGTCAGGAGAGTACCCTGCCAAAAATAATCACACAGCCATTTTCAAAGCAAGCATACATGTCACAAAAACCAAAACCACAGCTAAATGCAGCACTAATCTTTGATGATCTTCATCAGATGACACTCCTAGGACATTATGTTATACAATACATGCATGTTTTGTTCAATCAAGTTCATATTTATATCAAAAACCAGCTTTTTACATTAGCATGTTACATAACAATTATTTTAAGAATTATAGATACAGAACTCCTTTATGCAATCGCGGTGTCAGATTTTAAAATAGCTTTTCGGCGAAAGCACATTTTGCAATATTCTGAGTACATAGCCCGGACATCACGGCTAGCTAATTTGACACCCACCAAGTTTGGCCCTCACCAAACTCAGATTTACTTTAAGAAAAATTGGATTACCTTTGCTAATCTTCGTCAGAATGCACTCCCAGGACTTCTACTTCAACAACAAATGTTGTTTTGGTCCCAAATAATCCATAGTTATATCCAAATAGCTCCGTTTTGTTCGTGCGTTCAAGTCACTATCCGAAGGGTGACGCGCAAGCGCATTTCGTGACAAATAAATGCAAAATATTCCATTACTGTACTTCGAAGCATGTCAAACGCTGTTTAAAATCAATTTTTATGCTATTTTTCTCGTAAAATAGCGATAATATTCCAACCGGGCGACGTTGTATTCATACAAAGGCTGAAAGAAAAAAAAAAGAGAATTCTCATGAACGCACATCTCCAGTGTCACTGTTCCCAGCCTGACCACTAACAAATAATCCTGCTGTTCTTCGCCCAGAGACAGGAGACATGTCATTCCACTTTCTGGCGCCTTCTGAGAGCCAATGGAAGCCTTAGAAAATGTCACGTTACAGCAGAGATGCTGTATTTTTGATAGAGATGCAACAGAAGGATAACATGCCAGGACAGCGGAGTCAATCACCACCTTCCGGAGACACCTGAAACCCCACCTCTTTAAGGAATACCTGGGATAGGATAAAGTAATCCTTCTAACCCCCCCCCTTTAAAAGATTTAGATGCACTATTGTAAAGTGGTTGTTCTACTGGATATTATAGGTGAATGCACCAATTTGTAAGTCGCTCTGGATAAGAGCGTCTGCTAAATGACTTAAATGTAAATGTAACAAATTGTCAGACAGGGCACTTCCTGTATGGAATCTTCTCAGGTTTTGGCCTGCCATATGAGTTCTGTTATACTCACAGACACCATTCAAACAGTTTTAGGAACTTTAGAGTGTTTTCTATCCAAATCTACTTATAATATGCATATTCTAGTTTCTGGGCAAGAGTAGTAACCAGTTTAAATCGGGTACGTTTTTTATCTGGCCGTGCAAATACTACCCCCTAGCCGCAACAGGTTAATCCAACCACTCTGTCCGATTTCAAAAAGGCTTTACGGTGAAAGCATAAAGTTAGATTATGTTAGGACAGTACATAGACAAAAAAATTACACACAGTCATTTTCAATGCAAGGACAAGCGTCACCAAAAGCAAAAAACAAGCTAAAATGATGCACTAACCTTTGACAATCTTCATCAGATGACACTCCTAGGACATTATGTTAGACAAAACATGCATTTTTTGTTCTATCAAGTTCATATTTATATCCAAAAACCCCATTTTACATTGGCGCGTGATGTTCAGAAAATGTATTTCCCCCAAAACTCGTGGTGAATCAGCACAACAATTTACAAAAATACTCATTATAAACGTTGATAAAATATTAAACTATTATTCAAATAATTATAGATTAACATCGCCTGAATGCAACCGCATTGACAGATTTCAAAATAACTTTACTAGGAAAGCACACTTTGCAATAATCTGAGTACTGCGCTCAGAAAAATACATCAGGCAATTACAGATACCCGCCATTTTGGAGTCATCTAAATGCATAAATAGCATTAGAAATATTCACTTACCTTTAATAATCTTCATCAGAAGGCACTTCCAGGAATCCCAGGTCCACATTAAATGTTGTTTTGTTCGATAAAGTTCATAATTTATGTCCAAATAACTTCATGTTGTTTGCGCGTTCAGTAAGCTACTCAAAATGTAGGACGCACGAGGAAAATGTCATGACGAAAAGTAAAAAAAAGTTCTGTTTACGTTCGTTCAAACATGTCAAACGTTGTAAAGCATCAATCTTTAGGGCCTTTAGAACGTGAAAATTCAGTAATATTCCAACCGGACGACTCCATTGTCTTGAAAAACGTTTTGGAACAGAGCTACCTCCTCACGTGAATGCGCGCCAATGAACTGATGTTCTTCCCTGGGTCACCAAATTCCCAGCCTTCTTGTTCGGTCTCTGTTCATCATAGACGCCTCAAAAAAAATTCTAAAGACAGTTGACATCTAGTGGAAGCCTTAGGAAGTGCAAAAGGAACCCTAACTCACTGTGTGTTCGATTGGCAATGACTTGAAAAAACTACAGGCACCAGATTTTCATTTCCTGGTTGTATTCTTCTCAGGTTTTTGCCTGCCATATGAGTTTTCTTATACTCACAGACACCAATCAAACAGTTTTAGAAACTTCAGAGTGTTTTCTATCGAAATCTACTAATAATATGCAAATATTTTACTCTGGGCCCGAGTATTAGGCAGTTTACTCTGGGCACGCTTTTCATCTGAAATCGAAAATACTGCCCCCTATACCTTGACAGGTTAACTGTGTGTGTGTGTGTGTGTGTGTGTGTGTGTGTGTGTGTGTGTGTGTGTGTGTGTGTGTGTGTGTGTGTGTGTGTGTGTGTGTGTGTACAGTGGCTTGCGAAAGTATTCACCCCCTTGGCATTTTTCCTATTTTGTTGCCTTACAACCTGGAATTAAAATTGATTTTTGGGGGGTTTGTATCATTTGATTTACACAACATGCCTACCACTTTGAAGATGCAAAATATTCGTTATTGTGAAACAAATAAGAAATAAGACACAAAATTGGAAAACTTGAGAGTGCATAACTATTCACCCCCCCAAAGTCAATACTTTGTAGAGCCACCTTTTGCAGCAATTACAGCTGCAAGTCTCTATAAGCTTGGCACATTTAGCCACTGGGATTTTGGCCATTCTTCATGACAAAACTGCTCCAGCTCCTTCAAGTTGGATGTGTTCCGCTGGTGTACATCAATATTTAGGCCATACCACAGATTCTCAATTGGATTGAGGTCTGGGCTTTGACAAGAACATTCCAAGACATTTAAATGTTTCCCCTTAAAACACTTGATTGTTGCTTTAGCAGTATGCTTAGGGTCATTGTCCTGCTGGAAGGTGTACCTCTGTCCCAGTCTCAAATCTCTGGAAGACTGAAACAGGTTTCCCTCAGGAATTTCCCTGTATTTAGCGCCATCCATCATTCCTTCAACTCTAACCAGTTTCCCAGTCCCTGCCGATGAAAAACATCCCCACAGCATGATGCTGCCACCAACATGCTTCACTGTGGGGATGTTGTTCTCGGGGTGATGAGAGGTGTTGGGTTTGCGCCAGACATAGCGTTTTCCTTGGTGGCAAAAAAGCTCAATTTTAGTCTCATCTGACCAGAGTACCTTCTTCCATATGTTTGGGGAGTCTCCCACTTGCCTTTTGGTGAACACCAAACATGTTTGTTTCTTTTATTTCTTTAAGCAATGGCTTTTTTCTGTCCACTCTTTACGTAAAGCCTAGCTCTGTGGAGCGTACGGCTTAAAGTGGTCCTATGGACAGATACTTCAGTCTCCGCTGTGGAGCTTTGCATCTCCTTCAGGGTTATCTTTGGTATCGTTGTTGCCTCTCTGATTAATGTCCTCCTTGCCTGGTCCGTGAGTTTTGGTGGGCGGCCCTCACTTGGCAGGTTTGTTGTGGTGCCATATTCTTTTAATTTTTTAATAATGGATTTAATGGTGCTCTATGGGATGTTCAAAGTTTCTGATATTTTTTAAAACCCAACCCTGATCTGTACTTCTCCACAACTTTGTCCCTGACCTGTTTGGAGAGCTCCTTGGTCTTCATAGTGCCGCTTGCTTGATGGTGCCCCTTGCTTGATGGTGCCCCTTGCTTAGTGGTGTTGCAGACTCTGGGGCCTTTCAGAACAGGTGTATATATACTGAGATCATGTGACATTTAGATTTCACACAGGTGGACTTTATTTAACTAATTATGTGACTTCTGATGTTAATTGATTGCACAAGATCTTATTTGGGGGCTTCATAGCAAAGGGGGTGAATACATATGCACCCACCACTTTTAAGTTTTACAGTTTTTTTACAGTTAAGTTATTTTTTTAATTTCACTTCACCAATTTGGACTATTTTGTATATGTCCATTACATGAAATTCAAATAAAAATAATGATAAATTACAGGTTGTAATGCAACAAAATAGGAAAAATGCCAAGGTGGGTTAATACTTTTGCAAGGCACTGTATGTGTGTGTGTACCAGAGAGATAACTCTCTAGGGCCCTTTTCTCCCCTTCCTCTGTCTTCCTTGTTAGATCTTGGCTAATATAATTATGGTGTGTGTGTGTGTGTGTGTGTGTGTGTGTGTGTGTGTGTGTGTGTGTGTGTGTGTGTGTGTGTGTGTGTGTGTGTGTGTGTGTGTGTGTGTGTGTGTGTCGGTGTGTGTGTGTGTGTGTGTGTGGTATAAAGTGTGGTTGAGATGTAAGTATATTTCATCATTCTGCCTGGTTGGAATAGAGTCGTCAGTATGGTGAGTTACTCCAGCCCGAGTCTCTCTCTTTCCATCCTGATCTCTAGTCCTTAATCTGAGGAGTTAGGATGCTAATAACCAACCCACCATATCTAATCCTCCCAAATACACTCACCCCTCCTCCCTTAGCCCCTCGGCCCCTCTACCCTCCACCCTCTATCTCGCCTCAGGCTCAACGCAGCGGAACAGAACAAGTGTGTGTCTGTGCGGTCGTGAGAGAGAGACAGAGAGAGACAGAAATAGAAAGAAGAATTTGAGACTGAAGATAGAGAGAAAAGTAAGGGGCAACATTGTGTGAGGAAAAATGTCATCGAGAGGGAACACTAAAAATATACAATAGATTGTTATAATCTTTAGTTAGAGCTAAGGAGACAGGCGGACAAAACTAGCCTGATCTCTAATCCCTCACCCCTGACCTCTGAGGTCAATCTGGCGCCATGCTGTTACACACAGTTCCCCACACATTCTGACACGATTTGTACATGCAGACATGTAGACCTAGTTCTAGGATTCCATACTACACACAGTGTAGTAACACATGCAGAGTGACACAGTCTGTCAGATCAGAAGTACATGAAACCCATGAGCACACTGCAAGCCCTGCTCGGATGTTCTCTCAGTCCCCTGGATGGTGTCCAATTACTGAGGGTGGTCAAGGGGACCGATGAAGCTTAGCACCAGACACACACACACACACACACACCACACTGAGCCTTCAGGGTGAATCTACGTGATTGTTATTCCAGTCGGACCTCCACGTGTGTGTATGTGTGTGTGTCTCATTTCTCATTGGGCTGTCTGTCATACGTTGACCCTGACCTTCGCCAGAACTCCTGCACAAATATTGATTCTATTTCACACTGACAGGGGCACACACATATATATATATATATATACACACACACACTCCTTGGACATGAGAGAGAGCAGAAAAATAAAACAGAAAAAGCATTGGAGAGAAGAGAGGGAGACAATCTGGGAATCTCTGTTTCAGTACAATTAAAGACAAACAAACACACACACACACACACACACACACACACACACACACACACACACACACACACACACACACACACACACACACACCCCGAAGGGGTAACCTTAGCTGATTACAGACTAATGAGATGCCTTCAGAACCCGCCACTAGGGGCAACGGTGAGCAATATTACTATCAAGTAGGCTTGGGTTTTGCTAGAGCATTGTGGACGGGGATGGTGGATGGGCGTAAAAGCCAATGTATGCTTGATCAGGAAATGCATTCTGGAGGCTCTGTACGGAGGGTGTGACGCAGTTGTGGTGCCTCCGGAGGCTTGTGCAGGCCAAATCAAGCTCTGTAGGGTGATGCCGTGCACCTCACAAAGGGCTCCGCATATAGCTCCACATTGACATGATTGGTTGGTTTGTATAAACTCACACAAACTCACTTCCTTGACAACTTCCTTGACAACAAACATGGAGAACTTTGACAAAAGGCTATCAGAACAAGTTCACAAATAAAATACATTGTTATGATACCTCGTGTAGGGATTTCAAAGACACTAAAATGACTTTGAACTCCTGGAAAGAGATCGGGGAGACAACGGGGATAATGCGATAAAGACGTAAATAGAATGCAGACTGTGGGGATGGAAGGACGCTGGATAGGCAGACATTCAACAAATCTGAACTAACAAAGTGGATATTGTCAAATCAGTCATGATTAATGTATTGTAACAGGCCCACAAAGTGGTAACTAAAATCTGATTTGGAGATATTTGGCTGTTTTCGTTGCATAACATTTAGAAGTTGTCCGTTTCAGATTTACAAAAAGTGACTGCTAAATGCTAACTCTCATTTGTATAAGCTGGTAGCATAGCTAGCATACAGAAATCGGTGGTGGTGGTCAAAAACGTTTAACTGTGATGCAGTTGATTGATGAAGATGACATGAACATGTGTTGGGGTTGACATCCATACAAGCATTATACTCTGATGTTTACCTCAACATAGTGTGAAATACACTTATAACCAATATCCTAAATATAGGCACATTTTGCTGGGAGGAAATGGGGAGGTTCAGAATGAAGATGCAGGTGGGAAAACGTTGCTGCCTTTTTACTTTATGCTATGTTGGCTGAGCTCCTATGTCAAGCACCGAGAAATGGACTCTAACATCTCGAGGAGGTAAGGGTCTGGTCTTTTTGTTTAGCCATTTGCGTGTAATGAGCTGGATGGCTTTAGAGATTAGTCCTGAATCACTCTGAGTGGTGCGGTGCAGACTGAATCACTCTGAGTGGTGCGGTGCAGAACAATTTATTGGATGAGTATGACAGCACCCTGAAGCTCAAGAAGTATGAATGCTCTGACTACTGTGGAAGCCGCATCACAGTAAATGCTGTATGGCCACTGCAGACATGGGATTGACCTTTAAACCGTGAGCTCTCGCTCCGATGGTCGCATGTTTTAACCCTATCCCAAACCTTAACTCTTAACCATACGGAATTGATGCCTAAATTTAACCACGCAACCCAGGGTGTGAAAAACTAATTTTCAATTTGACAATTGGAGCAACTTCAAAATTCAGACAAACGTCTGAATCTGAAGGCAAATTGGTCAAACCGTTGTTGAATATTTTACCATGCTGGCACACACACATACATACACACTGAGCAAAAGTGCCCTCATTGCCCGTCCCGTGGCCGATAGAGAGAGGGATAGTGAAGGGTGAGTTTTCATCCCCCCCTCCTCTCCTACTCCATGTTATTTTCAGTTCATCACTCTCAATAATTCATTCTCTCAGGCGGAGGAAGAAAGTAGAGCCCTGTGCCTTTCTCAGCTACTGAGTCTGTCACTAGCCCCACCTCCAAGGAAGAGAGAGACATTCTTCCTCTGTAATATGTACGTGTTGAAGTAGACTACCTGCCAACGTGTCTAGCAGAGGGACTGTGTCTTTCCATTCTTCGACTGAACTGATGGGGTGAAGAACAGTATCTCTACTACGTCACAGTCTAAACCTGCTGTATGACAAATCCTTTTCACATGTTGGTGTAAATGGTTATTTGATAAATCCTGCACACTCTCTCTCTCTCTCTCTCTCTCTCTCTCTCTCTCAGCACCTGACAACAAAACACTGAGCTAAAGTGACTCTTTTAAAGACACACACGCCATATTGGCTGAACATAATACAGGTGTGTGTGCAAGCATTCCATTCATTCTAAACTCCAGAATATGGACAAATCTGACACTGTGCTTGAGTAAAGTGTGCAACGGACAATATGGTCCCCTACACACCTCAGCAACCATTCACCACCCTGAAGGAAGTTAAGGGTTTTGCAAATAAAATGTGCCTCCTTTTTTAACAAAAGGTCTGGAACCTTGAGTGTGCCAGTTGGATTAGACAGAACACAGGAATTCTCAAGGAGAGGCTGTTCCTTTCTTCGTGTCCTCCAAAGCATAGGCTACTGTAGCCCGTCCCCCCTCCAAATCATAGGCTACTGTAGCCCCTCCCCCCTCCAAAGCATAGGCTACTGTAGCCCCTCCCCCCTCCAAATCATAGGCTACTGTAGCCCCTCCCCCCTCCAAAGCATAGGCTACTGTAGCCCCTCCCCCCTCCAAAGCATAGGCTACTGTAGCCCCTCCCCCCTCCAAATTAGGGCTACTGTAGCCCCTCCCCCCTCCAAAGCATAGGCTACTGTAGCCCCTCCCCCCTCCAAAGCATAGGCTACTGTAGCCCCTCCCCCCTCCAAAGCATAGGCTACTGTAGCCCCTCCCCCCTCCAAATCATAGGCTACTGTAGCCCCTCCCCCCTCCAAAGCATAGGCTACTGTAGCCCCTCCCCCCTCCAAAGCATAGGCTACTGTAGCCCCTCCCCCCACCAAATCGTAGTCTACAGTAGCCCCTCCCCCCTCCAAATCATAGGCTACTGTAGCCCCTCCCCCCTATAAATCATAGGCTACTGTAGCCCCTCCCCCCTCCAAAGCATAGGCTACTGTAGCCCCTCCCCCCTCCAAATCATAGGCTACTGTAGCCCCTCCCCCTCCAAAGCATAGGCTACAGTAGCCCCTCCCCCCTCTAAAGCATAGGCTACTGTAGCCCCTCCCCCCTCCAAATCATAGGCTACTGTAGCCCCTCCCCCCTCCAAATCATAGGCTACTTTAGCCCCTCCCCCCCAAAATCATAGGCTACTGTAGCCCTTCCCCCCTCCAAATCGTAGGCTACTGTAGCCCCTCCCCCCACCAAATCGTAGGCTACTGTAGCCCCTCCCCCCTCCAAATCATAGGCTACTGTAGCCCCTCCCCCATAGGCTACTGTAGCCCCTACCCCCTCCAAATCATAGGCTACTGTAGCCCCTCCCCCCTCCAAATCATAGGCTACTTTAGCCCCTCCCCCCCAAAATCATAGGCTACTGTAGCCCTTCCCCCCTCCAAATCGTAGGCTACTGTAGCCCCTCCCCCCACCAAATCGTAGGCTACTGTAGCCCCTCCCCCCTCCAAATCATAGGCTACTGTAGCCCCTCCCCCATAGGCTACTGTAGCCCCTCCCCCCACCAAATCGTAGACTACTGTAGCCCCTCCCCCCTCCAAATCGTAGGCTACTGTAGCCCCTCCCCCCTCTAAATCATAGGCTACTGTAG
>NC_042977.1:37699395-37756895 GCF_901001165.1 Salmo trutta | reverse complement strand
TTTTTGTCCTGGCACCACTCTGCTAAGTTTCTGACCTCCTCCCTGTAGGCTGACTGATCACCGTCGGTGATTAGGCCTAACACCGTCGTCAAACACTGTCTTCAAACTTGATGATGGTGTTGGAGTCGTGGATGGCCACGCAGTTGTGGGTGAACAGGGGGAATAGGAGGGGACTAAGCACACACCCCTGAGGGTCCCCCGTGTTGAGGGTCAGCGTGGCAGAGGGATTGTTGCCTACCCTCACTGCCTGAGGCCAGCCCGTCAGGAAGTCCAAGATCCAGATGCAGAGGGAGAAGTTCAGTTTCAGGGTCCCTAGCTTGGAGGGGACTATGGTGTTGAACGCTGAGCTGTAGGCTATGAACAGCATTCTCACATAGTTATTTCCCCTCTTGTCCAGGTGGGAGGGCAGTGTGAAGTGCAATTGAGATTGCATCATCTCATCTGTGGATTTGTTAGGGCAGCATGTGAATTGGAGTGGGTCCAGGATGTCTAGGTTGATGGTATTGATGTGTGTCATGACCAGCCTTTCAAAACATTTCATAATTACATATGTGAGTGCTACAGGGCGATGGTCATTTAGGCAGGTTATCTTGGAGCTATTGGGAACAGGGACAATGGTGGTAAGCTTGAAACAAGTTGAGATTACAGACTGGGACAAGGATAGATTGAAAACGTCTGTGAAGACACTTGCCAGCTGGTGATGCTTTGAGAACGTGCCAAAGTATTCCATGTTGTGACTGTTAACCAGTTTAGACGTTTTTCTCACATTGGCCACGAAGTGAAAAATCACACAGTAATCTGGAAAAACAGAGGCTTTCACGCAAGGCACAGTGTTATATTCCGAGAAGCGAGCATAAAAGGCATTTAGCTCATTTAGGAATTCTGCATTGCTGGGCAACTCATGGCTGGGTTTCCCCTTGTAATCCGTCATCGTCTGAAAGCCCTGCCAGATACGACGAGCATTAGCGCCGGTGTAATAGGATTCCACCTTCCTCCTATATGGTCCTTTTCCATGTTTGATGTTTCGTCGCAGGTCGTAGTGGGCTTTCTTTTATACGTCCATGTCCGTGTCCCATTCCTTGTAAGTGGTAGCTCTAGCCTTTAGCCCAGTGTGATTGTTGCCTGCAATCCATGGTTTTTGGTTGGGAAACATTCTTATAGTCACTGTGTAACGGTCGTCGTATGGAGGGGACCAAAATGCAGCGGGTTGAGTGCTCATCTTAACTTTTATTTAGAACACTTAAATAAACAAAACAAGAAAACGAACGAACAGGATTACAGGCTAAACACAGCTATGCAACCACATAAAACAAATACCCCCCTGCCACGTCCTGACCAAACTACAATAACAAATAACCCCTTTACTGGTCAGAACGTGACACACTGTGGGGACAACATCATCTATACACTTATTGATGAGGCACGTGACTGTGGTATACTCCTCAATGTTATTGGATGAATCGCGGAACATATCCCAGTCTGCAAAACAGCCTTGTAGCCTCGCGTCTGCTTCGTATTGAGCACATCACTGGAACTTCCTGTTTCAGCTTTTGCTTGTAAACAGGAAGGAGGAGAATTGAGTCATGGCCAGATTTTGCCGAAGGCAGGACGGGGAGGGCCTTGTATGTGTTTCTCTGGGTAGAATAATGCACTTATTATCTTGTAATCAGTCTTGTAGCCTGTAATATAAAGTGATGGTGGAGAAAAAGTTGACAGTGAGAATAATGTGAAACTGTTGCTATGTTATCCAGCCCAGGTTTGATTGAATGAATATCTGACAAGGAGAGATTGAATTCCCATTACCTTTGTTAAAGGACGGTAGTGAAGAATCAGCCTGTATTGACATTAGGGCTGGGTTTGAATCAAAAAGTAATCCCCTTCATACTTTCCTTGTTCACATCACTTGGAGGATCTGAGACAAGTAGGTTTATTGCTTTCACGTACCTGATCCATAGTTCTACAGACAGACAGACAGACAGACAGACAGACAGACAGACAGACAGACAGACAGACAGACAGACAGACAGACAGACAGACAGACAGACAGACAGACAGACAGACAGACAGACAGACTACGATTACTCACCACGGACTGGCAGAATACTTTTTTTCCTTTAATGAGTCTGACAAGCCCGACGTGAATGATATACTGCTTCAGGCCCAGATCCCTGTCATTTGCGTGAAGAGAAGGCGAAGAAAAAGGGGAGAATTCGTAGTTGATCGAATAAACCCCCACTTCCTTCCATTCCGTTAGCAAACGTGTAATCTTTGGAAATTAAAATCGATGACCTACACGGAAGATTAAACTACTAACGGGACATTCAAAACTGTAATATCTTGTGTTTCACGGAGTCGTGGCTGAACGACGACATTATCAACATACAGCTGGCTGGTTATACGCTGTATCAGCAGGAAAGAACAATGGCGTCTGGTAAGACACCCAACTTATTGTGGGAAGCTTGTGGAAGGCTACCCAAAACATTTGACGCAAGTAAACAATTTAAAGGCAATGCTACCAAATACTAATTGAGTGTATGTAATCTTCTGACCCACAGGGAATGTGATGAAAGAAATAAAAGCTGAAATAAATCATTCTCTCTACTATTATTCTGACATTTCACATTCTTAAAATAAAGTTATGATCTTAACTGACCTAAGACAGGGAATGTTTACTAGGATTAAATGTCAGGAATTGTGAAAAACTGAGTTTAAACATATTTGGCTAAGGTGTATGTAATCTTCCGACTTCAACTGTAACAGCTGGTGCACAATATGTAAGGACGTCTAGAGGTTTTGCTCGCCTGAAGTAGAGTATCTCATGATAAGGTGTAGACCACACTATCTACCTGGAGAGTTCTCATCTGTATTTTTCGTAGCTGTCTACATACCACCACAGACTGATGCTGGCACTAAGACCGCACTGAATGAGCTGTATTTTGCCATAAACAAACAGGAAACCGCTCCCCCAAAGGCAGCGCTCCAAGTAGCTGGGGCCTTTAATGCAGTGAAACTTAAATCTGTCTTACCAAATTTCAATCAGCATGTTAAATGTGCAACCAGAGGGTAAAAACTCTGGACCACCTTTACTCCACAAACAGAGACGCATACAAAGCTCTCCCTCGCCCTTTGGGAATTCTGACCATAATTCTATCCTCCTGATCCCTGCTTACAAGCAAAAAATACAGCAGGAAGCACCAGGGACTCGATCTATAAAAAAGTGGTCAGATGAAGCAGATGAAGCTACAGGACTGTTCCGGGATTACTCTGACGGCATTGAGGAGTACACCACATCAGTCATTGGCTTCATCAATAAGTGCATCGATGATGTTGTCCCCAGTGACCGTACGTACATACCCCAAACAGAAGCCATGGATTACAGGCAACATCCACACTGAGCTAATGGCTAGAAATGCCACTTTCAAGGAGCGGGACTCTAATCCGGAAGCTTACAAGAAATCCCGCTATGCCCTCCAACGAACCAACAAACAGGAAAAGCATCAATAAAGGACTAAGATCGAATCGTACTACACCAGCTCTGATGCTCGTCGGTTGTGGCAGGACTTGCAAACCATTACAGACTACAAAGGGAAGCACAGCCGAGAGCTGACCAGTTACACAAGCCTACCAGATAAGCTAAACTACTTCTATGCTTGCTTCGAGGCAAATAACACTGAAACATGCATGAGAGCACCAGCTGTTCCGGAAGACTGTGTGATCACGCTCTCCGCAGCCGATGTGATTAAGACCTTTAAACAGGTCAACATTCACAAGGAAGCAGGGGCCAGACAGATTTCCAGGATGTATACTGCGAGCATGGACATTTTCAACCTCTCCCTGTCCGAGTCTGTAATACCAACATGTTTTAAGCAGACCACCATAGTCCCTGTGGCCAAGAACACTAAGGTAACCTGCCTAAATGACTACTGACTTGTAGCACTCACATCTGTAGCCATGAAGTGCTTTAAAAGGCTGGTCATGGCTCACATCAACACCATTATCCCAGAAACTCTAGACCCACTCCAATTTGCATTCCGCCCCAACAGATCCACAGATGATGCAATCTCTATTGCACTCCACACTGCCCTTTCCCACCTGGACAAAAATAACACCTATGTGAGAATGCTATTTATTGACTACAGCTCAGCGTTCAACACCATAGTGCCCTCAAAGCTCATCAAAAAGCTAAGGACCCTGGGACTAAACACTTCCCTCTGCAACTGGATCCTGGACTTCCTGACGGGCCGCCCCCAGGTGGTAATGGTAGGTAACAACACATCCGCCAAACTGATCCTCAACACAGGGGCCCCTCAAGGGTGCATGCTCAGTCCCCTCCTGTACTCCCTGTTCACTCATGACTGCACGGCCAGGCACGACTCCAACACCATCATTAAGTTTGCCGATGACACAACAGTGGTAGGCCTGATCACCGACAACAACAAGACAACCTATAGGGAGGAGGTCAGAGACCTGCCCGTGTGGTGGCAGGACAACAACCTCTCCCTCAACGTGACCAAGACAAAGGAGATGATTGTGGACTACAGGAAAAAGAGGACCCGAGCACGCCTCCATTCTCATTGAAAGGGCTGCAGTGGAGCAGGTTGAGAGCTTCAAGTTCCTTGCTGTCCATATCACCACAAACGAACATGATCCAAGCACACCACGACAGTCGTGAAGAATGCACGACAAAACCTATTCCCCCTCACAGACTGAAAAGACTGAAAAGATTTGGCATGGGTCCACAGATCCTCAAAAGTTTCTACAGCTGCGCCATCGAGAGCATCCTGACTGGTTGCATTACTGCCTGGTATGGCAACTGCTCAGCCTCCGACAGCAAGGCATTACAGAGGGTAGTGCGAACGGCCCAGTACATCACTGGGGCCAAGCCTCCTGCTATCCAGGTCCTCTATACCAGGCAGGTCTCAGAGGAAGGACCTAAAAATTAACAAAGACTCCAGCCACCCTAGTCATACACTGTTCTCTCTGCTCCAGCCACCCTAGTCATAGACTGTTCTCTCAGCTCCAGTAAAAAGAGGACCCGAGAGGGACCCGAACGGCAAGCGGTACTAGAGTGCCAAGTCTAGGTCCAAGAGGCTTCTAAACAGCTTCTACCCTCAAGCCAAAAGACTCCTGAACATCTAATAAAATGGCTACCCAGACTATTTACATCGCCCCCCTCTCTTTTACACAGTGGCTAGTCTCTGTTGTTATCATCTATGCATAGTCACTTTAATAACTCTACCTACATGTACAGTTGAAGTCGGAAGTTTACATGCACCTTAGCCAAATACATTAAAACTCAGTTTTTCACAATTCCTGACTTTTAATCCCAGTAAATTCCCTGTCTTAGGTCAGTTAGGATCACCACTTTCTTTTAAGAATGTGAAATGTCAGAATAATAGTAGAGGGAATGATTTATTTCAGCTTTTATTTCTTTCCTCACATTCCCAGTGGGTCAGAAGTTTACATACACTCAATTAGAATTTGGTAGCACCACCTTTAAATTGTTTAACTTGGGTCAAACGTTTCGGGTAGCCTTTCACAAGATTCCCACAATAAGTTGGGTGAATTTTGTCCCATTCCTCCTGACAGAGCTGGTGTAACTGATTCAGGTTGGAGGACTCCTTGCTCGCACACAATTTTTCAGTTCTGCCCATACATTTCCTATAGGATTGAGGTCAGGGCTTTGTGATTGCCACTCCAATACCTTGACTTTGTTGTCCTTAAGCCATTTTGCCACAACTTTGGAAGTACGGAAGTTGCTTCAATATATCCACATCATTTTCCCCCCACATGATGCCATCTATTTTGTGAAGTACACCAGTCCATTTCCTACAGCAAAGCACCCCCACAACATGATGCTGCCACCCCCATGCTTCACAGTTGGGATGGTGTTCTTTGGAATTTGCAAGCCTCCCCCTTTTTCCTGCATACATAACGATGGTCATTATGGCCAAAAAGTGATATTTTTGTTTCATCAGACCAGAGGACATTTCTTCATAAAGTACGATCTTCATCTCCATGTGCAGTTGCAAACCGCAGTCTGGCTTTCTTATGGCGGTTTTGGAGCAGTGGCTTCTTTCTTGCTGAGCAGCCTTTCAGGTTATGTCGATATAGAACTCATTTTCCTGTGGATATAGTTAGTTTTGTACCTGTTCCCTCCAGCATCTTCACAAGGTCCTTTGCTGTTGTTCTGGGATTGATTTGCACTTTTTTCACCAAAGTACGTTCATATGAAGGAGACGTGTTCTGTCTCCTTGAGATGAACGTAGGTATGACAGCTGCATGGTTTCCTGGTTATTATACTAGCATACTATTGTTTGTACAGATGAACGTGGTACCTTCAGGTGTTTGAAAATTGCTCCCAAGGATGAACCAGACCTGTGGAGGTCTACAATTTTTCTCTGAGGTCTTGGCTGATTTCTTTTGATTTTCCCATGATGTCAAGCAAAGAGGCCCTGAGTTTAAAGGTAGGCCTTGAAATACGTCCACAGGTACACCTCCAATTGACTCAAATGATGTCAATTAGCCTATCAGAAGCTTCTAAAGCCATGACATAATTTTCTGGAATTTTCCAAGCCGTCTAAAAGCACAGTCAAATTAGTGTATGTAAACTTCTGACCCACTGGAATAGTGATACAGAGAGTTATACGTAAGTGAAATAATCTGCCTGTAAACAATTGTTGGAAAAATGACTTGTGTCATGCACAAAGTAGATGACCTAACTGACCTTCCAAAACTGTAGTTTGCTAACCAAAAAAATTGTGGAGTGGTTGAAAAACAAGTTTTAATGACTCCAACCTCAGTGTATGTAAACTTCCGACTTCAACTGTACATATTATCTCAACTAACCGTTGCCCCCATACATTGACTCTGTACCGGTACCCTCCTGTGTATAGTCTCGCTAAAGAGAGAATGAGAGAATGAGAGAGAGAGAATGAGAGAGAGAGAATGAGAGAGAGAGAGAGAGAGAGGAGCCAGAGGCTGTTGTGGATGACAGGTCTGTCCCTCTCTTCTCTTCTCTCCTCTCTCCTCCCTCTCTCCTCTCTCCTCTCTCTCCTCCCTCTCTCCTCTCTGTTCAGTGGTTCAGTAAGTGGTGCTGTCAGGTCCAGACAGCTCTACAGCGTGATGGAGGTGGAGGTGGAGGAAATAGAGGGGAGATAATGGGGGAGACAGAGGAGATGAAAATAGAAGGGGAGAGAGAAAGAGAGAGGTGATGCACACCATGATGGAGGATGGATAAAGAAGGAGAGAAGATGATGGTATATACTGTATGTGGGGATAAAATAGTCACAAGAAGATAGATGAGGAATGTTTGGCGGGGCTGTGTGTGTGTGTGTGTGTGTGTGTGTGTGTGTGTGTGTGTGTGTGTGTGTGTGTGTGTGTGTGTGTGTGTGTGTGTGTGTGTGTGTGTGTGTGTGTGTGTGTGTGTGTGTGTGTGTGTGTGTGTGTGTGTGTGTGTGTGTGTGTGTGATGATTATGTAACTCAAGCAACAGGGCGGATGAGGATGGTTTCATGTGAATGTAGGGTTTTCAGCCAATAGAACAGTAGAGAGGGAGAGAGAGAGAGAACGAGGGTGAGTAATACAGACTCAGAAAGAGAAAAGAGAGAGGGTGGAGGGTGATGAACAGAGAAAATGAGAGAGACGGAAAGAGAGAGAGCTTTCAACATGATATCTCCTTTGACATATACTTTATAGAGTACACTCATCTAACGTGACAAAAAAAACATGTACCCCACATGCATCCCCCTGCTAACACTAACCCTAAAAACACCCGTCCCGTTACTAATAACACCAACCCCAAAAACACACATCCGGTTACAGCTAACACTAAACCTAAAAACGCATCCTGTTACTGCTAGCACTAAACCTAACCCTAAAAACATCAATCCCGTTACATCAAGCGCAAACCCTAACCTTAAAAACACCCATCATGTTACAGTTAAAACTAACCCTAAAAACATCCATTCCGTTACCTCTAGCACTAGCACTAACCCTAAAAACACCAATCCCGTTACTGCTAGCACTAACCCTAAACTTAAAACCCCCCGTCCCATTACTGCTAGCGCTAACCCTAACCCCAAAAACACCCATCCCGTTACTGCTAACACTAACACTAACCCTAAAATCACCAGTCTCGTTACTGCAAGCACTAACCCTAACATTAAAAACCCCCGTCCCATGACTGCTAGCACTAACCCTAACAGCACCATTCCCGTTTCTGCTACCACTAACCCTAACCTTAAAATCACGTACCATTATTTCTAGCTTTAAACGTAACCCTAAAATCACCCATCCCGTTACCGCAAGCACTAACACTAACCCAAAAAACACCATTCCCGTTACTGCTAGCACTAACCCTAACCCTTAAAAACACCTGTCCTTTAACTGATAGCACTAACCCTAACCCTTAAAAACACCATTCCTGTTACTGCTAGCACTAACCCTTAAAACACCTGTCCTTTAACTGATAGCACTAACCCTAACCCTTAAAAACACCATTCCCGTTACTGCTAGCACTAACCCTAACACCAAAAACACCCGTCCTGTTACTGCTAGCACTAACCCTAACCCAAAAAACACATGTCCCGTTACTGCTAGCACTAACCCTAACCCTAAAAACACCCGTCCCATTACTGCTAGCACTAACCCTAACCCTACAAACACCCGTTCCGCTAATGCTGGCACTAACCCTAACCCAAAAAACACCCATCCCGTTACATCTAGCTCTAACCCTAAAAATTCCCATCCCATTATCGCAAGCACTAACCCTAACCCAAAAAACACCCTTCCCGCTACTGCTAGCACTAACCCTGAACCTGAAAACAGTCGTCCCTTTATAGCTAGCACTAACCCTAAAAACACCCGTTCCGTTACTGCTAGCACTAACACTAAAAACACACGTCCCGTTACTGCTAGCACAAACCCTAAACATAAAAACACTCCTCCTATTACTGCTAGCACTAACACTAACCCAAAAAACACTAATCCCATTACTGCTAGCAATAACCCTAAAAACACCCGTCCAGTTACTGCTATGACTAACCCTAACCTTAAAAACACCAGTCCCGTTATGACTAGCACTAACCCTAAAAACACCCATCCCGTTACTGCTAGCACTAACCCTAACACTAAAAACACACGTCCTGTTACTGCTAGCACTAACCCTAACCCTAAAATCCCCCGTCCAGTTACTGCTAGCACTAACCCTAACCCAAAAAACACCTTTCCCGCTATTGCTAGCACTAACCCTGAACCTAAAAACACAAGTCCCGTTACTGCTAGAACTAACCCTCACCCTGAAAACACCGGTAGCGTTACTGCTAGCACTAACCCTAAACCTAAAAACACCCATCCCGTTACTGCTGGCACTAACCCTAACCCTAAAAACACCCGTCCCGTTACATCTAGCACTAACCCTAACCCTAAAAACACATGTCCCGTTACATCTAGCACAAACCCTAACCCTAAAAACACCCGCCCCGTTACTGCTGGCACTAACCCTAACCCTAAAAACACCCGTCCCGTTACATCTAGCACTAACCCTAACCTTAAAAACACCCGTCCCGTTACATCTAGCACTAACCCTAACCCTAAAAACACCCGTCCCGTTACTGCTAGCACTAACACTAACCATAAAACACCCATCCCATTACTGCTAGCGCTAACCCTAACCCTAATAACACATGTCCTGTAACTGCTAGCACCAACCCTAAAGACACCCATCCTGTTACTGCTAGCACTAGCCCTAAGCCTAAAAACACCCATCTTTTTACAGCTAGCACTAACCCTTACCATAAAACACCCATCCCATTACTTCGAGCACTAACCCTAACACTAAAAACACCCGTCCCGTTACAGCTAGCACTAACACTCACACTAAAAACGCCCATCCCGTTACAGCTAGCACTAACACTAACCATAAAAACACACGTCCCGTTACTTCTAGCACCAACCCTAAAAACACCCATCCCTTTACTGATAGTACTAACCCTAAAAACACCTGTCCCATTACTGCTAGCACTAACCCTAAAAACACACATCCCGCTACTTCTAGCACTAACCCTAACCCTAAAACACTCATCCCATTACTGCTAGCACGAACACTAACACTAAAAACACACGTCCCGTTACAGCTAGCACTACCACTAACACTAAAAACACACGTCCCGTTACAGCTAGCACTAACACTAACACTAAAAACACACGTCCCGTTACAGCTAGCACTAACACTAACCCTAAAAACACACGTCCCGTTACTTCTAGCACTAACCTTAAAAACACCTGTCCCGTTACTGCTAGCACTAACCCTAACCTTAAAAACACCCGTCCCTAAGGTGACCAGATTTCTGAAATGAAAACCGGGAACTTTTCCAGTTCGGCGGTCAATATATAATTAAAATATGCAATGTTATTATCTTTGAAATAAAAAAGGGGGACAATTCAGGTTTCATGTATTTAGTCTAACAGGCACACTGTGATGGACAGAGAAAACAACTATATTACAGAAACACTACAGACAAGACAGAACTGTCCGATCTGAACAGCCATTCAGTGGTCCTGGTAGAATAAGAGCAGAAGAGAACATGAGTAAAATTGAAATAACAGACAATAGTATATGTGAAATACTTAACAACATAATAAAGAAATAAGATGCTGATGAGATTGGTAACTACATAATATACTTATACCAACCTAATCTGTATATTTCTCAGAAGAATGTATTTTCTTCAGGATTGATCTGTCTTTGGCCAGCTTCTCCATGAACTCCTGGCAGGGGAGGTTGAAGTTTGTCTTCACAATAAGCATGGTCTTGATGGTAGGAACAGTGAACCTATTTCTTGCTGCTGTCCATATATCATTAATTTGGGAGAACACTCTCTCGACTGGTGCATTACTTCCAGGTAAGCACATGACAACAGACGCTAATCTAGCCAGGTTAGTGTGTGGGATGTCATTCTCTTTGAAGTGGGTAACCACCGTGCTCCATCTCTGACTAAGCAGTGTCTCAGATGTTTTCCATTCTTCAAGCGATCCCCCCTTTAGGAACTCTTGCAGGCCAGTAACCATCCTCATTGATGGTCACATTGGGGCATTTTTCCTGCAGTGTGCCTGCTGCCTTCTGGATCTCTTCATGCTGAGGTTGCCTTTTTCAAAGGAGACAATGTAAATCTTTTAGATTATCTGTGTGCTTTCCCCATGCTTACAAGTAGTTCACAGCCATAGAGAAGAATGATTGGGATGTTTTGAGAAAGCTCTCTTTAGACATGGCTCCATTTCCCTCTAGCTCTCTCAGAAGTCCTCTGACCAAAACTGTAATGAAGTTGTCATCATGTCTTGCAGTCAACTTTGCCTCAACGTTTCTCAGAATTGCAGCTGACTCCACAGCACAGCGGTCATGGCCTCCAAGCATCTTGATCGTGTCACTGAATACGGTCAAGTTTCCATGGACAAAGGCCAGCCAAAATTCAGTCAGTGGATCTTCGAACATTGTTCGCAGGACAACAAGGCATTTGTCTTCAGAAAGAAACAAGGATTCAATGGCACATTCATTTTCAGCACTCTTTCTAGAGCAGGGAGCATGGACAAACAGCGAACATTGCTGTGTCCTAAAATGTTATGGTACTTCTGGCCAAGAAACTCACAAAAGCCCTTCAGTCTTTCTACTCTGACGGTGAAAATATGAAAATATCTTTGTGAGCAGTTACTCAACATTATATCCAAAGCTGTTCGGGCCATGTTATGAATGATGTGGGCAGGAAAACCTAAGCCAATCACCTCCCGCTGCAGAGCATTTTTAACTTTGGTATGGACATTGACCCTCCCCATTGACCCTATTCAGTCCTCCAAAGTTGGTATTTGTGTTGTCGGCAGAGAATGCCACGACTTTGTTTTCCAGGTCACATTTTTGGATGACCACCAGGATCTCAGCTGCAATTTCCTCTGCTGTTTCTCCGTTCAATTCAACAAAATCAAGCAGTTTTGTTTCCACAGATGTGCTGCCATCATATATCTTACAATATCTGACTACTATTGGCAGCAGCTTTACATGTCCATGATTGGACGCATCAATGGACAGGGACACAAATTCAACCTGGTCTAGGTCATGTGTTACTAAAGTAGTTGCCCATGTTGCTAACACGTTACTCACTATGGCGTCACATTTTGTCCTAGCACATGTATACTTTGGCTCATAAAGCTTCTGTGTTGTTGTGCTGTGCAGTCCATAGATCTGGAACTATGATTGTGTCGCATAGTGTGGTATGCAAAGACACCCTCCTGCACAGCTAAATCATATTCTTCTTGGGAAAGCTCTACCTTCTTGAAGAATGTGGTGACAGAGGGTATACCAACATGGGCAATCAGAGAGGCTTTATGCTTTTTCGTCTGCTGATGTTCTACCGCTGATGTTCTACCACTGCCGTTCTTCTCCGGCTGCCAATTGAAAGAGAGGAATTACAAAGGGTGCAGTGAACCATTCTATCGTCTTGACCTGAGCGTATAAATGGAAATTCTCTCATCATGTTTTTCATAAAAAGTGCATTTCTGTTTCTTGGAAAGAGTCATTGTACCTCCTCTGTCTGCTCTTCTTCACTCTCCTTGTGTCACTCTTCTTACTCGCTTAACTTTTTCTTCTCTTTTCTTCACTCGTCTTCCTTCCTTTCCTTCTCTTTACCTTTCCACCTCACTCTTCTACACTCTCCTTGCTTCACTCTTTTTACTCCCTTAATTTTTCCTTCTCCTTCCTCTCCAATCTGTATTAATAAATAGTATACTATTAGATAAAATACTTTGGTTAACAGATTCCCATTGCTTGCCTTATTTTTGTATTTTATCTCAAAAACATTGTTTGGAATAATAAATTGGCTGTAATCATCTTCACTCTTCTTCCTATCCAGTCTTCCTCCTCTCCTTCCTCTCCACTGCTAATGTTATCCATGAACATTTCTAAATATATTTTCACACTACTTATTATAATGCCAAACCATTCAAATTGTAATCTACAAAAATATTCTCATAATTAATGGTGTATTCATAAAAATAGCCTGTCCACTGCATGTTTATATGTGAAAATGTTTTAACCTAGCTACCATGACAGTAGCTAGCTAACCTAGCTAGCTAACTTAGTCTACATAGCTAACGTTAGCTATGTAGCTATGTAGCTAGCATAAATGTCACATTGTGACATTATAACATCACTAGCTAGTATCTCGAACGATTGTGACTTACCTGGCTTGAAAAGACGTTTGTGGTGATGTTGTGGATTCACTTGACACTTGCTAGCTTCTGGCCGAGTTTTCCACAGCAGTTTTCTCTGAAACTAGCGTGAGCAAGTAATTAGTAGAAGAAGAGTGAATGAAGCTGCTATAGCGAGCAGCCCTCTCTGTTGGCCTAAACAAGCACAGCGTGATTGAGACGTCAACCGGTAGGCTCTGCTGCCCGGTCTTTCTTGCCAAGTAAAATATTTCACTTTGCGATCTGTTTTTAACGCACATTTAAAAACGGGGACATTTCCGGGGACAGCTCCAGCCGGGGACAGGCGACCAAACTAGCACTAGTCCTAACCCTAGAAACACCAGTCCCATTACCGCTGGAACTAACCCTAACCCTAAAAACACCCGTCCCATTACCGCTGGAACTAACCCTAACCCTAAAAACTCTGATCCCGTTACTGCTAGCACTAACCCTAACCCTACAAACTCCGATCCCGTTACTGCTAGCACTAACCCTAACCCTACAAACTCCGATCCTGTTACTGCTAGCACTAACCCTAACCCTAAAAACACCTGTCCCGTTACTGCTAGCACTAACCCTAACCCTAAAAACACCCGTCCCATTACTGCTACGACTAACCCTAACCCTAAAAACACCCGTCCCGTTACTGCTAGCACTAACCCTAACCCTAAAAACACCTGTCCCGTTACTGCTAGCACTAACCCTAACCCTAACCCTAAAAACACCCGTCCCATTACTGCTACGACTAACCCTAACCCTAAAAACACCCGTCCCGTTACTGCTAGCACTAACCCTAACCCTAAAAACACCCGTCCCATTACTGCTACGACTAACACTAACCCTAAAAACACCCGTCCCATTACTGCTACGACTAACCCTAACCCTAAAAACACCCGTCCCGTTACTGCTAGCACTAACACTAACCATAAAAACACCCGTCCCATTACTGCTACGACTAACCCTAACCCTAAAAACACCCGTCCCGTTACTGCTACGACTAACCCTAACCCTAAAAACACCCGTCCCGTTACTGCTAGCACTAACACTAACCATAAAAACACCCGTCCCATTACTGCTACGACTAACCCTAACCCTAAAAACACCCGTCCCGTTACTGCTAGCACTAACACTAACCCTAAAAACACCCGTCCCATTACTGCTACGACTAACACTAACCCTAAAAACACCAGTCCCGTTACTGTTACTAAGTGCAATTTCTGTTTTTGCTTTACGAAAAAAGAGAAAGAAAGAAAAGAGAAAGATGGAGCGTAAAGAGAAAGAAAGGAAAGATAGAGTGTAAAGAGAAAGGGAGAGATGGAGCTTATAAATGTTTAAGAGGGGGAGAGCAGAATCATCAGTCCAGAGGTCCCCAAGCCCCTTAGTGACACGAGAGAGAGAGAGAGCTCCCCCCTCTCTCTCACTCTCTCTCTCTCTGTCAGCTGTGTGTGGGAGAGGGAGGTGCTAGTTGAAGTGAAGGGAGAAGAGGGGGAGAGCAATATTACCATTACAGAACAAGGGAAAAACAGCAAAACCGAGCCCATGGAAAACATATTACAATGAACAGAAATATAAACGAAACATGCAACAATTTCAACGATTTTACT
This sequence comes from Salmo trutta, assembly GCF_901001165.1. Classification (NCBI taxonomy): domain Eukaryota; kingdom Metazoa; phylum Chordata; class Actinopteri; order Salmoniformes; family Salmonidae; genus Salmo; species Salmo trutta. Next base: position 37,742,056 of record NC_042977.1, on the reverse strand, counting down.
GAGTTACAGTTCATAGAAGGAAATCAGTCAATTCATATGAATAAATTAGACCCTAATCTATGGATTTCACATGACTGGGAATACAGCTGCATCTGTTGGTCACAGATATCTTTAATAAAAGGTAGGGACGTGGATCAGAAAACCAGTCAGTATCTGGTGTGACCACCATTTGCCTCATGCATCACAACATATCTCCTTGGCATAGAGTTGATCAGGCTGTTAATTGTGGCCTGTGGAATGTTGTCCCGCTCCTCTTCAATGGCAGTGCAAAGTTGCTGGATATTGGCAGGAACTGGAACACGCTGTCGTACACGTCGGTCCAGAGAATCCCAAACATGCTCAATGGGTGGCATGTCTGGTGAGTATGCAGGCCATGGAAGAACTGGGACATTTTCAGCTTCCAGGAATTGTGTACAGATCCTTGCGACATGGGGCCGTGCATTATCATGCTGAAACATGAGGTGATGGCGGCGGATGAATGGCACGACAATGGGCCTCAAGATCTCGTCACAGTATCTCTGTGCATTCAAGTTGCCATCGATGAAATGCTATTGTGTTCGTTGTTCGTAGCTTATGCCTGCCCATACCATAACCCCATCGCCACCATGGGCCACTATTCACAAAGTTCACATCAGCAAACCGTTTGCCCTCCCGACACCCTACACGTTGTCTGCCATCTGCCCGGTACAGCTGAAACCAGGATTCATCTGTGAAGAGCACACTTCTCCAGCGTGCCAGTGGCCATCGAAAGTGAGCATTTGGTCACTGAAGTCGGTTACGACTACGAACTGCAGTCAGGTCAAGACCCTGGTAAGGACGAAAAGCATGCAGATGAGCTTCCCTTAGACGGTTTCTGACAATTTGTATAGAAATTATTCGGTTGTGCAAACCCACTGTTTCATCAGCTGTCTGGGTGGCTGGTCTCAGACAATCCCACAGGTGAAGAAGCCGGATGTGGAAGTCCTGGGCTAGCATGGTTACACGTGGTCTTCGGTTGTGAGGCCGGTTGGACGTACTACCAAATTCTCTAAAGCAACGTTGGAGGCAGCTTATGATAGAGAAATTAACATTAAATTCTCTGGCAAACAGCTCTGGTGGACATTCCTGCAGTCAGCATGCCAATTGCATGCTCCCTCAAAACTTGAGACTTCTGTGGCATTGTATTGCAAATTTTAGAGTGGCGTTTTATCGTCCATATGTAATGGCTTTCGTCGTAATGAGAAGGGGACCAAAATGCAGCGTGGTAAGTGCTCATATTTATTCATATAACGAAACACTTAAACAAAGAAACAAAACGAAAGCAAACAGTTCCGTCAGGCAACAGACAACTAAATGGAAAACAACTACCCACAATCAGAGACAACGATAGACAGCTGCCTCTGATTGGAAACCATACCTGGCCAAAACATAGAAATATAATGACATAGAATGCCCACCCCACACCCTGACCTAACAAAATAGAGAAATAAACCCTCTCTCTCAGGACAGGGCTTGACACCCTAGCACAAGATGTACCTGTTTAATGATAATGCTGTTTAATCAGCATTATCTTGGCAAAAGGAGAAATGCTCTCTAACAGGGATGTAAACAACTTTGTGCACAACATTTGAGAGAAATGTGCATATGGAAAACTGGGATTTTTTTCAGCTCATGAAACATAGGATCAACACTTTACATGGTGATTTTATATTTTGTTCAGTGCAAATATACATTCTGGCAGTGTAAATATACATCCTGACAGTGTAAATATACATTCTGACTGTAAATATAATTGGAAGAATCTGGTGTTTGGGTGTCTGACCGGGATGGGAGCTGTAATGACTCCATGAACACTTCACACAGTACAAAAGAGAGGGGGGAGAGGGGGAGGAAGGGAGGGATGAGTGAGGGATGGGGTTGGAGCGAGATATAGAGGGAGAATGAGAGACAGTAAGGGAGATGAGCAGAGAGAGAGAGTATGGTGGAGAGAGAAACAGAAAGCGAGAGAGGCTGATTCAAATGCATTAGTGAGTCAGTGTAACCTTGGTTTTCCCAGTGGAAGCTTTTCAGAAGCTCTGTGTGTGAAAGCAGGGCAGACACCTTTTTTTGTTTGGAACGGGGCGTTAGCACTAAACGCATTGTGCCTGCTCTCCTAGGGGCACATTAGAACGTTACACAGGGGTGTCACGTCTCTTTGTGTCCTCCAGACCTCTTTGTTAAAAGCTGTGATTATTGACTAAGTTCATGTTTAGATGTTCTTTTAAGAGATATGACATTGAACAATACTGGACAACAGCCAATGTAGTTACAATGTAAAGATCTATAGATGCCTAAGATCTGGCACGTTTTTATTGGTACACCATATATACAAAAGTATGTGGACACCCGTTCAAATTATTGCATTTGGCTATTTCAGCCACACCCGTTGCTGACAGGTGTATAAAATCGAGCACACAGCCATGCAATCTCCATAGACAAACACTGGCAGTAGAATGGCCTTACTGAAGAGCTCAGTGACTTTCAACGTGGCACTGTCATAGGATGCCAGCTTTCCAATAAGTCAGTTCATCACATTTCATATTGTGAAGTGGAAACGTCGGTTGCAACACTCAGTACTAACTTCCAACCTGCCGCTGGAAGCAACGTAAGCACAAGAACTGTTCGTTGGGAGCTTCAGGAAATGGGTTTCCATGGCCAAGCAGCCGCACACAAGATCACCATGCCCAATGCCAAGCGTCGGTTGGAGTGGTGTAAAGCTCGCCGCCATTGGACTCTGGAGCAGTGGAAATGCGTTCTCTGGAGTGATGAATCACGCTTCACCGTCTGGTAATCTAACGGACAAATCTGGGTTTGGCGGATGCCAGGAGAATGCTACCTGCCCGAATGCATAGTGCCAACTGTAAAGCTTGGAGGAGGAGGAATAATAGTCTGGGGCTGTTTGTCATGGTTCGGGCTAGGCCCTTTAGTTCTAGTGAAGGGACATCTTAACGGTACAGCATACAATGACATTCTAGACGATTCTGTTCTTCCAACTTTGTGGCTACAGTTTGGGGAAGGCCCTTTCCAGTTTCAAAATGACAATGCCCCCGTGCACAAAGCGAGGTCCATACAGAAATGGTTGTTGTGATCGGTGTGGATGACTAACCTGCACAGAACCCCATGGAACACCTTTGGAATTAACTGAAATGTGGACTGCGAGCCAGGCCTAATCGCCCAACATCAGTGCCCGACCTCACTAATGCTCTTGTGGCTGAATGGAAGCAAGTCCCCGCAGCAATGTTCCAACATCTAGTGGAAAGCCTTGCCAGAAGAGTGGAGGCTGTTATATCAGCAAACGGGGGACAAAACTCCATATTAATGCCAATGATTTTGGAATGAGATGTTCGATGAGCAGATGTCCACATACTTTTAGTAATGTAGTGTATGTCAATGTAACACATAGGTAAGAGCTCAACTTCAAAACACAATAAAAGAGACTTGTTATTCGATAGAATAGCAGAAGCATGAACGGCATATCCTCCTCTCTCTGTGTGTCTCTATGAACAGCCATTCCCTGCACACACAGCGGCACCGAGCTCTAACTCATGGCTTTAGATGACACAGACATATATCTCCTGACCCCTGACCTGGCTGTCAATAAGGCTACATCATTATGTCTCCTGTCCAACACACACACACACACCACGCATACACATACGCACACGGATGCACACACACACACAGTTATTGAGTTAAAGGTAGCTTCTTAAAGGCTCTTTGCTTGGCTCATTTATTCTCTCTGGACAGGAATGAGTCACACAACAGACTGATGAGGTCACTAAAGGTCAGAGGTGGACCTGGAGTTGCAATAAATGTTTTAACTGTGGGTTCGTAAAATAGTGTTAATAAGCAGTAAAACTGTGGTCATTCCACTATATTAATCTGACACAATCTGACAGAATGATAATCTCACAATGAAAAGCCCCAATAATAGTTGTTATTCTATTAGCCTCCTAGGTTATTGTGGGCACCAGAACCAGTACTGAAATACTCTATATTCCCAAATAACTGGTGAGAAAGCTTATGTATGTTGTGCTGCATTGTACTGGAGAAACAAACAGCATACATACATAGAGTATCATGGGGTTTAGTTTTCACAACTGAGCCTTAGACAGCCACTAGCAAGGACACACACACACGCACACACACACACACACACACAGTAGTCCGTGGAGTTTTACAACTTAATACTCTGCAACCTGAAGCATCCCCTCTCCCGCTCTAAAGAGGGAATAATGGAACACTCACTTAGTTCTGACTCATACTTCTCCTTTTGCTCACACACACACTCACAGATACAAGTCCATACACACACACTCATAACACAAACTGCCTCCCAGCAATTCCCAACCTTCTCTATGAACATTACCCTCGCTGCATAGGGGGTTGCCTAAAACACGCACACACGCGCGCGCACACGCACACACACGCACACGCACAGACACACACACACAGACACACACACAGACACACACACACACACACACACAGACACACAAACACACAGACACACACATACACACACACACACAAAAGCACACACACACAGCAGGGTGTAGTAACCCACATACCCACAATCTTTATCATTCCTTCCTGGTAAACCACATTGTTTCCCACAGAGCTGCCGTCTCTCTGTATTCAGATTCTCTCTGGCACACACCACAGGAGTGTACTGCACACACCACAGGAAGTTGGTGGCACCTACATTTGGGAAGATGGGCTCATTTTAATGGCTGGATTGGAATCAGTGGAATGGTATCAAATGCATCAAAAACATGTTTGTGTTTGATGCAATTTACTCTGTTCCGGACATTATTAAGAGCCTTCATCCCCTCAGCAGCCTCCAATGACACAGCAGTAGATCTAGATCTAACAGGACCCACAGGGCACTAGGACCCATCTAACAGGACCCACAGGGCACTAGGACTCATCTAACAGGACCCACAGGGCACTAGGATCAATCTAACAGGACCCACAGGGCACTAAGACCCATCTAACAGGACCCACAGGGCACTAAGACCCATCTAACAGGACCCACAGGGCACTAGGACCCATCCAACAGGACCCACAGGGCACTAGGACTCATCTAACAGGACCCACAGGGCACTAGGACCCATCTAACAGGACCCACAGGGCACTAAGACTCATCTAACAGGACCCACAGGGCACTAGGACTCATCTAACAGGATCCACAGGGCACTAGGACCCATCTAACAGGACCCACAGGGCACTAGGACTCATCTAACAGGACCCACAGGGCACTAGGACCCATCTAACAGGACCCACAGGGCACTAGGACCCATCTAACAGGACCCACAGGGCACTAGGACCCATCTACCAGGACCCACAGGGCACTAGGACCCATCTAACAGGACCCACAGGGCACTAGGACCCATCTAACAGGACCCACAGGGCACTAGGACTCATCTAACAGGATTTTTGCCCTAACACTACACAGCTGATTCAAATAACGAACTAATCATCATCATGTTATTTTAATCAGCTGTGTAGTGCTAGGGCAAAAACCAAAACGTGCACGCAGGGGGCCCAGGATCAAGTTTGGGAAACCCTGCAATAAGGAACCACCAGGCAGAGTACAGTGTAATCACCTGATTCCTAATAGATTCACTGCCCACCTCATGGCTGTTGTGTGGTGAGCTTTCTGGAGCCAAAATGACTGCCGTGGCCCTATACGTTGGTTGTCTATGTAAAGTGAATCCTAGCACATGCACAAACCAATACACATTATAAACATCGTATCCATTCACATTGAGGTAGGTCATTGTGTTCTTCTTATCCAGACCTACACCATCAACACATGCCACCACACACACAAACACACACACACATTAGAACCACTTACGTTGGCAGCCATCCTTATGCTCCTCGTACCCTGGCTCGCACACACACCTCCCGATGGGCACCAGCCAGCTCCCGTCCGCGCTACAGTACATCCTGGGAGTCTCAAACTCCTGGGAGGCGTTCACACACACCCCTTGCACTTCCACCAAGGCTGAGTCGCCCCCCGTGACGGTGTCGGGGAACTGGGCCAGGTTGAGCACGGTGAGGGGACACTTCTTGTAGAAGATCCTGACAGAGACCAGAGCGATGCAGGCCCCCAGGTCCTGAAAGGCCAGGTAGAACCCCTTCTTACTCAGGTTGCTGATGTCACGGACCTCTGTGTTGAGCTTCATCACACGATCTCCCACATCCACCTAGAGGGAGAGTAACAAGATATAGTCAGGGTTTATTTCATCCACCTAGAAACAAGATATAGTCAGGGTTTATTTCATCCACCTAGAAACAAGATATAGTCAGGGTTTATTTCATCCCCCTAGAGGGAGAGTAACAAGATATAGTCAGGGTTTATTTCATCCCCCTAGAGGGAGAGTAACAAGATATAGTCAGGGTTTATTTCATCCCCCTAGAGGGAGAGTAACAAGATATAGTCAGGGTTTATTTCATCCACCTAAAAACAAGATATAATCAGGGTTTATTTCATCCACATAGAAACAAGATATAGTCAGGGTTTATTTCATCCACCTAGAAACAAGATATAGTCAGGGTTTATTTCATCCACCTAGAGGGAGAGTAACAAGATATAGACAGGGTTTATTTCTGTAACGATTGGCGTCGGGTGATGAGGAAGCGGACCAAAACGCAGCTGGGAGCGAACACACGTTTATTCTTACACTGAATTAAACACGTACACAAAACCAAGAAAATGCCTGATCATTAACTGCTCAAACAAAAGAGACAACAACCCACAAACATCGTGGGGGGAAAAGGAACTTAAATATGATTCCCCAATCAGAGGCAACTAGCGACAGCTGTCTCTGATTGGGAATCGACAGAACCCAACATAGAAATACGCCCCAAAGCAAGGCTATACCCAAAACATAGAAAATAAACTATAGAAATGCCACACCCTGACCAAAATAGAAGAGTTCACCTGGTCAGGGCGTGACAATACCCCCCCTCCAACGGTGCGTACTCCCGGCGCACCAACCTAAAGTCTATTAGGGGGGGAACCCGGGTGGGCGCCTCACCCTCGGTGGAGGCTCTGGCCCCAGGCGTGTTTCTCCCCCTGCCTCCACCCTAGCCCTACCCCTCTGGCCCGGACTGGACCACGGTGGAGCGGCATGCTCAGGCTCCGGAGCGGAGCCGCCGACCGGAACAGGACTGGTCACCGGTGGACCGGACACAGGCCGTGCCGGACTGTGGACACGCGCCGTGGGCCTGGTGCGGGGAACAGGGACGGGCCGGACAGGACCGGGGACACGCACCACCAACCTGGTGTGGGGAGCAGGGACGGGCCGGACTGGCCTGGGGACACGCACCACCAACCTGGTGCGGGGAGCATGGACGGGCCGGACTGGACTGGGGACACGCACCACTGGCTTGGTGCGGGGAGCAGGGATGGGCCGGACAGGACTGTGGACACGCACCACTAACCTGGTGCGGGGAGCAGGGACGGGCCGGACTGGACTGGGGACGTCTGGCAGCTCGGGACAGTCTGGGCAGTCTGGCCACTCCGGCAGTTCAGGGCAGTCTGTCCACTCCGGCAGTTCAGGGCAGTCTGGCCACTCCGGCAGTTCAGGGCAGTCTGGCCACTCCGGCAGTTCAGGGCAGTCTGGCCACTCCGGCAGTTCAGCGCAGTCTGGCCACTCCTGCAGTTCAGCGCAGTCTGGCCACTCCGGCAGTTCAGCGCAGTCTGGCCACTCCGGCAGTTCAGTGCAGTCTGGCCACTCCGGCAGTTCAGCGCAGTCTGACCACTCCGGCGACTGTTGACTGGCGGGCAGCTCCGACGACTGTTGACTGACAGGCAGCTCCGACGAATGTTGACTGGCGGGCAGCTCCGACGACTGTTGACTGGCGGGCAGCTCCGACGACTGTTGACTGGCGGGCAGCTCCGACGACTGTTGACTGGCGGGCAGCTCGACGACTGTTGACTGGCGGGCAGCTCCGACGACTGTTGACTGGCGGGCAGCTCTGGTGACTGTTGACTGGCGGGCAGCTCCTGCCCCGTCAAACAGCCCTTGTGCCCCCCCCTAAAAAATTCTTGGGGATGCCTCTCGGTCTCCCTAAACTCTTCCATCGCCCTGGAAATGCTCCTCCTTAACTCGGCCCATGTCCATCCTTCCTCTTCGTTCCTCTGCTGCTTGGTCCTGGTTTGGTGGGTTGTTCTGTAACGATTGGCGTCGGGTGATGAGGAAGCGGACCAAAACGCAGCTGGGAGCGAACACATGTTTATTCTTACACTGAATTAAACACGTACACAAAACCAAGAAAATGCCTGATCATTAACTGCTCAAACAAAAGAGACAACAACCCACAAACATCGTGGGGGGAAAAGGAACTTAAATATGATTCTCCAATCAGAGGCAACTAGCGACAGCTGTCTCTGATTGGGAATCGACAGAACCCAACATAGAAATACGCCCCAAAGCAAGGCTATACCCAAAACATAGAAAATAAACTATAGAAATGCCACACCCTGACCAAAATAGAAGAGTTCACCTGGTCAGGGCGTGACAATTTCATCCACCTAGAAACAAGATATAGTCAGGATTTATTTCCAGTGGTGTAAAGTACTTAAGTAAAAATACTTTGAAGTACTAATTCACTTTTTAAGGTATAGGGGGCAGTATTTTCATTTTCGGATGAAAAGCTTGCCTAGAGTAAACTTACCAATAATCGGGCCCAGAGTCAAATATTTGGATAGAAAACACTCTGAAGTTTCTAAAACTGTTTGAATGATGTCTGTGAGTATAACAGAACTCATATGGCAGGCAGAAACCTGAGAAAAATCCAACTTGGAAGTGGGAAATCTGAGAATTGTAGTTCTTCTTTTGAATCCCTATCGAAACTACAGTGTCTGTGGGGTCACGTTGCACTTCCTAAGGCTTCCATTGGCTGTCTAAAGCCTTCAGAAAGTGGTTTGAGCATTCTCAAAACACAGCTAAATGAAGCACTAACCTTTGACGATCTTCATCAGATGACACTCCTAGGACACTATGTTACACAATACATGTATGTTTTGTTCGATAAAGTTCATATTTATATCCAAAAACAGCATTTTACATTGGCGCGTGATGTTCAGAAAATGTATTCCCACCAAAACGTCCGGTGAATGTGCACATCAATTTACAAAAATACTCATCATAAACGTTGACAAAATATATAACAATTATATAAAGAATTATAGATAGACTACTCCTGGATGCAACCGCTGTGTCAGATTTTAAAATAGCTTTACGGAGAAAGCGCATTTTTCGATATTCTGAGTACATAGCTCAGCCATCACAATGAGCTATACAGACACCCGCCAAGTTCGAGGCATTCTAAACTCAGAATTAGTATTAGAAATATTCTCTTACCTTTGCTGATCTTCATCAGAATGCACTCCCAGGACTGCTACTTCCACAAGAAATTTTGTTTTTGTTGCAAAAAATCCATATTTATGTCCAAATACCTCCGTTTTGTTCGCGCGTACAGATCACTTATCCAAAGGCATAACGCGCGAGCGTGGAACCAGAGACAAAAAGTCAAAATGTTCCATTACCGTACTTAGAAGCATGTCAAACACTGTTTAAAATCAATCTTTATGGTATTTTTAACCTAAAATTGCGATAATATTCCAACCGGACAATAGCCTATTCATTCATTCAAGGAGAAAAAGAAGGAACAGCGTGCTCGCGTGACCGCGCATATCCAATCCCTTTGTTGCCAGGCAGTCCACTCAGAAACTGAGCTCCTATTATCTGCCCAGTGACAGGAGAATGCTCAAACCACTTTCTGAAGGCTTTTGACAGCCAATGGAAGCCTTAGGAAGTGCAACGTAACCCCACGGATACTGTAGTTTCGAAAGTGACTAGTAAGAAGAACTACAATTCTCAGATCCTCCACTTCCTGGTTGACTTTTTCTCAGGGTGTTGCCTGCCATGTGAGTTCTGTTATACTCACAGAGTAGTAACCTGTTTAAATTGGGTACGTTTTTCATCCGGCCGTGAAAATACTGCCCCCTAGCCCAGACAGGTTAAGTACATTTTATCAATTACATTTACTTTTGAAGTATATTTACTCAAGTATTATTGTACTGGGTGACTCATTTTCTATTAAGGTATCTTTACTTTTACTCAAGTATGACAATTGGGTCCTTTTTCCATCACTGTTTATTTCATCCACCTATAAACAAGATTTAGTCAGGCCTTATTTCACAGTTCTGTTTTTGCCACATGTGTAGTAAGTTGTATGTAAATTGCCCGGAATCACAGGTCAAGAGACAGATCTTCTGGCATCCTCCTAATTGTTCCTATTAGGATTGGGGGTAGGGTATGCTGATCCTAGATATGTGGTTAGAGGCAACCTCTACATTCAGAGTGTTTCCACTTACCTGTGTGAAGCTCTCATCAGCAGCAATGGTGTCTATCTTGATGTACTGACTCTCCTTGATGAACCACAAGTTGGCGTTGTTAGACTCATAGTAGAACATGTTGAAAGTCTGAATGGACAACACAAAAATTGACATTTATATGTGAAGAATAATTTACGTTTTGTCATGCCTTAGCATGTTCTATGGAAAAACACTTGAACAGAAAGATCACCTCTTTTGCGTGTGACACCCCCTTCAAAATAGCACACTTTGGCTAGGCTAAGATTAAAAACGTGATGTTTCGGTCAACCATGACCTTCATCAAACATAACGCAAGAACAACATTGGCAACATGGCAGGACAGAGTAATGTAAACAATAAGCAGAACATTGACGACATGACAGGACAGAGTAATGTAAACGATAAGCAGAACATTGACGACATGACAGGACAGAGTAATGTAAACGATAAGCAGAACATTGACGACATGACAGGACAGAGTAATGTAAACAATAACCAGAACATTGACGACATGACAGGACAGAGTAATGTAAACAATAACCAGAACATTGACGACATGGCAGGACAGAGTAATGTAAACAATAAGCACAACATTGACGACATGGCAGGGCAGAGTAAAGTAAACAATGAGCAGATGGACCTCTTTGCAGGTGCCAGGTACTCCAGGCAGGCTGTTACAGTCTCGGAGGGTGAACTTGATCTCGATGTAGACACGCTGGGCTCCGTCGCGGGCGATGTGCCGCGTCCTCAGCCAGTTATTCTGACTGGCCTCCATCACGTTACACACTTGGTAGGTACGCATGGGAGTGTTCCTCTCATCCATCACGCTGATCTCTTCCCACTGCAGAGATAGAGAGAGGGGGATGAAGGGAGAGAGGGGGTTAGAGGGTTGGGGGGGTTAGGGGATGGTGGGAGCGGTCGTGTCAGGGTGTGTGTCGGTGTGTTTGTGTCTTGTATGTGTGTGTTTAATTGACTAAATATTTGTGTAAACTTAAGTAATCACATAATATTGTGTGTATGTATGTTTTCATAAATGTGTATTTGCATGTCCACGTGCAGTGTGTTCAAGAGCTTAAGTGTGTGTGTGTGTGTGTGTGTGTGTGTGTGTGTGTGTGTGTGTGTGTGTGTGTGTGTGTGTGTGTGTGTGTGTGTGTGTGTGTGTGTGTGTGTGTGAGTGTGTATGAGAGAGAGAGAGAGAGAGAGAGAGAGAGAGAGAGAGAGAGAGAGAGAGAGAGAGAGAGAGACGACACTACAGTGGTAAAATTGATTACCAACAACGACGAGACAGCCTACAGGGAGGAGGAGAGGGCCCTCTGAGTGTGGTGTCAGGTAAATAACCTCACACTCACCATCAACAAAACAAAGGAGATGATCGTGGACTTCAGGAAACAGCAGAGGGAGCACCCACCCCCCCATCCACATCGACAGGACAGTAGTGAACAAGGTGGAAAGTTTTAAGTTCTTCAGCATACACATCACGGACAAACTGAAATGGTCCACCCACACAGACAGCGTGGTGAAGAAGGCGCAACAGCGCCTCTTCAGCCTCAGGAGACTGAAGAAATTTGCTTGTCACCGAAAACACTCACAAACTTTTACAGATGCACAATAAAGAGCATCCTGTCGGGCTGTATCCCCGCCTGGTACGGCAACTGCTCCGCCCACAACCGTAAGGCTCTCCAGAGGGTAGTGAGGTCTGCACAACACATCACCGGGTGCAAACTACCTGCCCTCCAGAACACCTACACCACCCGATGTCACAGGAAGGCCAAAAAGATCATCAAGGACAACAACCACCCGAGCCACTGCCTGTTCACCCTGCTATCATCCAGAAGGCGAGGTCAGTACAGGTGCATCAAAGCTGGGACCGAGAGACTGAAAAATAGCTTCTATCTCAGCTTCTATCTCAAGGCCATCAGACTGTTAAATAGCCATCACTAACATTGAGCGGCTGCTGCCAACATACTGACTCAAATCTCTAGCCACTTTAATAATAAAAAATTGGATGTAATAAATGTATCACTAGTCACTTTAAATAATGCCACTTTATATAATGTTTACATACCCTACATTACTCATCTCATATGTATATACTGTATTCTATACCATCTACTGCATCTTGCCTATGCCGTTCGGCCATTACTCAGTCATATATTTATATGTACATATTCTATTCATTCCTTTACACTTGTGTGTGTAAGGTAGTTGTTGTGAAATTGTTCGATTACTTGTTAGATATTACTGCACGGTCAGAACTAGAAGCACAAGCATTTCGTTACACTCGCATTAACACCTGCTAACCATGTGTATGTGACAAATACATTTGATTTGATTTGATGAGAGAGACAGAGAGTGACAGAGAATGACAGAGAGAGAGAAGGAGAGAGACAGAGAGAGACACAGAGAGACAGAGAGAGAGAGACACAGAGAGAGAGACAGAGCTACTTTGTCTCCTATAATCTGTTGCCATCTGTTTCCACTTGTGCTCAGAGCAGTAAGTGAGAACACTTCTCGCATGAGAAAGAAAACATTTCTATCCCTTCAAGGAAAGGAAAATAAACCAGCGTGGTTTCATAGAGTTTCAGAGACCAAAGAGGGGAAGCAGACAGCCAGGTTAAAACACACACGTGCGCATGCACACACACAAACACACAAGCGCATTAACGTATGCACGCACGCACACACACTCACTCACACAAACACACACACACAACGAGCCATCTCAGTATGAATCTAATTTGGGGTGAGGAGACGCACAGACCACCTCATTGTATAGACTAATGATTGACGAACACATATCACATTTCAGCATGTAAATCTCACACAGTTGCAATTTTCTGGTCAGTGAAACTGTGAAACTTTCCCTGTCATTTGACTCGGATGGGATGCATATTAAACTGGAGTGTTGGGGCGGGGGGTGATGAAGCAGTTTGAGACAGGGAAGAGACAGGGAAGAGACAGGGAAGAGACAGGGAAGAGGAAGATAGAAAGAGGGAAGGTGAAGACAGGGAAGAGACAGGAAAGAGACAGGGAAGAGACAGGGAAGAGGAAGATAGAAAGAGGGAAGGTGAAGACAGGGAAGAGACAGGGAAGAGACAGGGAAGAGGAAGATAGAAAGAGGGAAGGTGAAGACAGGAGAGAGAAAGAAAGACGAGGGAGTTTGTGACTAGGAAGCCAATGCTCTGATTTTGAGGGTAATTTAACTTGATGGGCCGACAAGCAGGCAAAAGCTGGACGCATTTCACCCAAAGCCTTGAGTACTACAACAGACTGAAACAGAGTCCCCCTTAGCTTCTTTAAATCTACTGGCCCTTCAGCAGCTGGGACTAGACTACCACTGAGGGAGGCAGGATAAGACACAACTAGGAGTTTATATCATTGGAAGGGCCAGTTGTTTTTACAGACCAATTGACCTGGCCAGGGGATTCTCTATGTCCTGTGGCTATAACTACCATGATGTCATGAGTATGAGCAACATAGAAAATTGTTGCGTTCTACTCAAGGCCAACTCTCTTTCTCTCTGTCTCTTTCTCTGTCTTTTTTTCTCTCTCTCTCTTTGTATTTCAGCATTTAGAAAAAGAAAACGACAGATGAGGATGGAGAGAGTGAAAAAGCGAGCGAGGAATGAATTAGGGTAAATTTCAGACGCGGGTGGCAGCTAAACGGACCCATCTGTGTCGAACTGGGACCAGTTGGACATTACAGGAGGAGATACGCACATACACAAACACACGCACACACAAATGGCTGCATGCACACACAAACACACACACACACACACTGCACAGATGCACACACTGCTGGTTCTCTAGAGAGTGGTGATTATGGAGTTAAAGGGGAAAGTTATTGAGGGATAAGGAGGGCTTTTTGAGTTTTGTTTATTTCTCTCAGAGCTGACGTTGAGAGTGAGGATTATAGAGACCTTGATTGTGTATGGAGCTGTTTCAATTTGAAGGAATCTGTTCATTGTCAAACTGTTTGGTCTAGTGGCCACATGGATTTCTTTACAGTCCCTCTACCTAAGGAATTGTTCACTTTAATTCATTTGCTTTAATCTAAATCACCATATCCTTTCCACAGCTTTTTTTATGTTGAACTGTAGCATGGTCCTGAAAGACATTATGTTGAACTGTAGCATGGTCCTGAAAGACATTATGTTGAACTGTAGCATGGTCCTGAAAGACATTATGTTGAACTGTAGCATGGTCCTGAAAGACATTATGTTGAACTGTAGCATGGTCCTGAAAGACATTATGTTGAACTGTAGCATGGTCCTGAAAGACATTATGTTGAACTGTAGCATGGTCCTGAAAGACCTTTAACGAGAGCTGTGAGGGACCTGTTAATCTCTCGTGGACAGTGTCGTGTCTTTGGCTATGCCGGATTAAGTGATATGACATGCTATTCTATAAAATCCTTTCTCTGTAATTAATATTACCTGATTGAGCTAATCTTGTAAATGTAATTAACTAGAAAGTCGGGGCACCTCGAAAGAGTGTTTATAGAGCTGTTATCTTCCGAATAAACTCTGAAAGACTTAGTAATATTTTACATCAATAGCAGTCAATATTAATCGTCACCTTATTTCAGTCTCATCTGAAAGTTGTAAATTCTTGGTTATTTTCACGAACCCTGGCTAACAAGTTGAATCAGCAATACAAAATTGGGTTTAATTACTTATTTACTAAATACCTAACCAATCACACAGAATTACATATACACAGAATGCAAATTATGTCATACAGAAAACGTCCCTGGTGGACGGAACCTGTATGATGGCTTGTTACACAAAGAGAGGTGGTTGGGCTTGAATGAAAGAGCGGGAAGACTGAGGAACAAAGGGAGAAGCTAAGCTTTCATAAATACAGTATCTTATGCATTCTAAATTACCGCCCATTTGGAAAAGGAAAATGCAATAAATATTTACTCTGAGCTACGCTTCGGTAGATTGGTCGTAGATGCTGGCCGTGTTGGCCAACAGAAATCTTCCTGTCCTCGGAAGAATGTCTCTGGTGGTAAATTGGATACGTTGTAGTATCTTCGTTGTGTGTGCGTGCTTACCAGAGGCAGCGTGGTACTGGTCAGGCCCCGTGCTATGGGGTGATGCGTACGGCGTCGAGGCCGAGTATCCTTAGGCCGGTGTACTCGGTGCCAGCGTCCTGCATTTGCCGGGGTGAAGTGGGCACCCAGCCAGTATGGTCGGTGCTAGTCCTGCGCTCGAGACTGCCAGTGCGCCTCTACGGTCCAGTGTATCCTGCTCCCCGCACTAGCCCTGAGGTGCGTGTCTTCATTCTGGCGCCTCCAAAGCCAGCACCACGCACTAGGCTTCCAGTGCGTCAGCCCAGTCTAGTACGTCCTGTTCCCGCTCCTCGCACTAGCCTTGGGGTGCGTGTCTCCAGTCTGGTACCTCCACTACCAGCCCCACGCACCAGGCCTCCAGTGCGTCAGCCCAGTCCAGTACATCCTGTTCCCGCTCCTCACACTAGCCTTGGGGTGCGTGTCTCCAGTCTAGTACCTCCAGTACCAGCCCCACGCACCAGGCCTCCAGTGCGTCAGCCCAGTCTAGTACGTCCTGTTCCCGCTCCTCGCACTAGCCTTGGGGTGCGTGTCTCCAGTCTGGTACCTCCACTACCAGCCCCACGTACCAGGCCTCAAGTGCGTCAGCCCAGTCCAGCTCGTCCTGCTCCTGCTCCTCGCACTAGCCCAGTGGTGCGTGTCCCTAGTCTGGCGCTTCCTAAGCCAGCCCCACGCATCAGGCCTTCAGTGCGCAGTCCCCGTCCAGAGCTTCCGGCAACAGTGCCTCGTCCAGAGTGTCCGGCAACAGTGCCTCGTCCAGAGCTTCCGGCAACAGTGCCTCGTCCAGAGCTTCCGGCAACAGTGCCTCGTCCAGAGTCGCCCGCCTGTCCTCCGGCGCAGCCAGAGTCGCCCGCCTGTCCTCCGGCGCAGCCAGAGTCGCCCGCCTGTCCTCCGGGCGCAGCCAGAGTCACCCGCCTGTCCTCCGGGCGCAGCCAGAGTCGCCCGCCTGTCCTCCGGCGCAGCCAGAGTCGCCCTCCAGTCCGGGGCGCCACCTAAGTGGGGTGAGCCAGTGGTGGAGCGGGGTCTGCGTCCCACTCCAGAGCCGCCACCGCGGAGAAATGCCAACCCAGACCCTCCCTTATAGGTTCAGGTCCTTTTTTCTATGCTTTGTATTTCATTGTTTTGGCCTGGTATGGCTCTCAACCAGGGACAGCTGTACATCGTTGTCGCTGATTGGGAGTCATACTTAGGCAGCCTGTTTTCCTTTGGGGTTTGTGGGTAGTTCATTTCTGTTTAATGTTTTGCACCTGACAGAACTGTTTGGCTGTCGGTTTCTTGTTTTCTTTGTTTAAAGGGTTCTATCTTTAATAAATTCATGATGAGCACTAACCACGCTGCGCCTTGGTCTACTCTCTTCAACAATACCATTCATAACCAAAGCTCACGCTGAGGTTGGCTTAGTTCTGTAGTTGACATGTTAGTCCTTTTTAACGTACGGACCGTCGTCCTATCGTCCTCAGAACAGGAGGTTACATTTTCGTCAAGGGCTTATATAGCGAAGGGAGAGAAGGGTGTGTTTCATAGTTTATAACCCACGTCTCTTCACAGGGGCAGGCCACTGATTGAGCAGGGCTCTAACCTTATGAAAACCCAATTCTCTCATTTGGTAGCTAAAATTACATTTCATCTTTTCACAAATAGTTTCATTTAAATTGCATTTAAATTGAACAACAATTCCATGTGAATCTGATAACTATAATGTGTAGACTTTCCCAGATACAGTTTATGTCATCCTGTCATCAGTCATAATGTCTCAGATGACAACCGAACAGACATCATATTCATTAAGTACCAACGCATATTTTCAACTGGTTCTATTACCGAAATATGGTTCCTTTCCCCCCACTTGTTTGATGTTCCCAGACTTTCTATGTTTAACAAAGGCTATTCAAGAGTCCTTCAGTAGAGTCAGAGAGAGAGGGAAGGGAGAAAGGTATTTATGGGGGGTCATAAACCTTACCCACAGGCCAACGTCATGACAACAGACTACGTAAACATAAATGGTGTCGAGCTGTCACGACTTCGGCCGAAGTTGATGCCTCTCCTTGTTCGGGTGGTGTTCGGCGGTCGACGTCACCGGTCTTCTAGCCATCGCCGATCCATTTGTCATTTTCCATTTGTTTTGTCTCGTTTTCCCACACACCTGGTTTTCATTTCCCAATTACTGGTCATGTATTTAACCCTCTGTTTCCCCCATGTCTTTGTGTGTGATTTTTATTTGTTCAGGTCGGTATGTTCCCGCTGGTTTGTACCGGGTGCTGTTTATCACCCATGCTTTGTGGCAACTGTTCTTTTTGCACTTTGTAAATTGTTTACTTTGTGCTGTCGAGTAAAGTGCGTTGTTTCACTCATCTCTGCTCTCCTGCGCCTGGCTTTATACACCAGCTACACCCACCAACCTGACACGAGCATCTGACCAAATTACGCAAGATTTTAGTTCTGGGTTAAATGAGAATAGGGACCTGTAAGATTCTAACAAACCGATAGCATAAAATGATACTTATCAATGTTTTATGTCTGTTGTTTCCAAAAGCCTCCTCCCACACCAATAAATATGAGAAAATCAACCAAACACTTCAAATACGATAGTGTGTAAGGTTCTGCTTTTCTTTTCTTAGTCAACGTTGTGTTCTTTTTCTTTCTGTTCTTGAACGTAGCCCTGTTTCTTTGTTCTGGAACGTAGCCCTGTCTTTCATTTTTGTTCATTGATTTCACCTGTGTTCGTTTCTCACCTGGTCTCATCAGCTCCCTATTTAGTTCAGTTCTTTCTGTTTGTATGGTTGTGAGGTATTGTTTGTTTTTGACTGCCTACCTGTGTTTGACCATTGCCTGCGACCACGATTCCTGCCTTCTGCGGCTTAATAAACATCTTAATAAACAAGGCTTAATAAACATCTGCCGCGCTCTGCGTGTGAATGTACACCTTTTTTCTCCCTGAGTATTCAGTACATAGTGTTTGCTTTCAATCTTAACAAAATCATTCTGAAATGATGAATATGGATGATGCTGTCTAATTTTCCCACCAGTGTTTGGTAGGAAAATACTATTTTTGTGAACCAGAGAGAACTGTTTAGACAGGTTGGAGGGTTTAGACACTTTCTCTCAATCATCACACACACACAATCAGTGAAACATTTGCTATAGCGATGGCAGTTTGGTCTGACCTCTAATTAGCATTCTGGACTAAACTTTAATCTCTGAGTGTTCCAATCCCTTGGCCAATCACAATGAAGCTGACCCGACTGCTTTGAAGTGGGGCAAAACAGTCAGATCAGGGCTTGGGTTCAACCAATCATTGGCTTAACATAAATTCCCCTCGCAATAATCTGGTAGTTACATATACTTACACACAATTGGTCATCAAACTCAAACAACGTTTGTCAGAGAGAAAAGAGTAGGGGAGGGGGCGATCCCAAGGAATTAATAAAGATATGGGCAGTGTGTAACTGTTTTCTATCCCTCGGCAGAAACGCCCCCGCTGTGTGACATAAATGGGTCGCTCAGACTCTGGCACACATCTGGCTTTGGGCGGGCCATATTAAGTCTGACCAGCGGGGGTCAAGTGTCGGTGGATTGAGTCCGAGAGACAGCTATCCAGCCGAGGCCATACCATATCTGAATGGTGGAAATGTTTGTCTCTGTGACCTGCCTGCAGATTCCGGGGTCAGAGTTTAAATAAATAATCCCCCTCATATTAAACACAAGATCCAGAGACCTACATAGTGCTCCTCCTGCTCAGTGCCTCAGCTATACTTCTCTCTCTCTCTCTCACGCTCTCTCGGAGGGCAGGTAGCCGAGCAGACTAAGTGAAACATTTGTCGATGCTCTGGATAAGATGGGCTGCTAAATGACAAATGTTAAATGTCTCCCTTATCCCACACCTTCTCTCCTGTAATGAGCATGAACTAATTTCCCACTATCTTCCGTCTGTTATCCTGGAGAGTGAGAGAGGGGAAGTGAAGTCTATAATGTGTGACTCAGTTTCATGGAGTCGCTGCCACCAGTAGGACTCTGTGACAGCCTAAACGTTTGTTTCTTGAAAGAAAGAAAAGCCATGAAAAGATGTATGCATGTAAATCATTTTGTTATGACTGGTGCTTAATTAAACTTGGTGTTTATCTTGCATCATTCAACTCTAAATGTGTATCTCTTTCTCTCCCATCTTCCCTCCCTCCACCCCCCTCTCTCTCTTTCTCTATCTCTCTCACTCTCTCTCTCAATTAAATTCAAGGGGATTTATTGGCATGGGAAACATATGTTTACATTGCCAAAGCAAGTGAAATGGATAACCAAGAGTGAAATGAACAGTAAATATTACACTCACACAAGTTCCAAAAGAATAAAGACATTTCAAATGTCATATTATGTCTATATACAGTGCTGTAGCAATGTGCAAATAGTTAAAGTACAAAATGGAAATTAAATAAATATGGATTGTATTTACAATGGTGTTTGTTCTTCACTGATTGCCATTTTATTACGTATATATATACAGTGTTGTAGCAAAGTGCAAATAGTTAAAGTACAAAAGGGAAAATAAATAAACATAAATGTGGGTTGTTTTTACAGTGGTGTTCGTTCTTCACTGGTTGCCCTTTTCTTGTGGCAACAGGTCAAAAATCCTGCTGCTGTGATGGCACACTGTGGAATTTCACCCAATAGATATAGGAGTTTATCAAAATTGGATTTGTTTTCAAATTCTTTGTGGGTCTGTGTAATCTGAGGGAAATATGTGTCTCTAATATGGTCATACATTTGGCAGGAGGTTAGGAAGTTCAGCTCAGTTTCCACCTCATTTTGTGGGCAGTGTGCACATAGCCTGTCTTCTTGTGAGAACCAGATCAGCCTTTCACGGCCTTTCACAATAGCAATGCTCACTGAGTCTGTACATAGTCAAAGCTTTCCTTAATTGTGGGTCAGTCACAGTGGTCAGATATTCTTCCATTGTGTACTCTCTGTTTAGGGCCAAATAGCATTCTAGTTTGCTCTGATTTTGGTTAATTGTTTCCAATGTGTCACGTAATTATCTTTTTGTTTTCTCATTATTTGGTTTGGTCTAATTATGTTGCTGTTCTGGGTCTGTTTGTGTTTGTGAACAGAGTCCCAGGACCAGCTTGCTTAGGGGACTCTTCTCCAGGTTCATCTCTCTGTAGGTGATGGCTTTATTATGGAAGGTTCGGGAATCGCTTCCTTTTAGGCGGTTGTATAATTTAACGGCTATTTTCTGGATTT
Organism: Salmo trutta; assembly: GCF_901001165.1. Classification (NCBI taxonomy): domain Eukaryota; kingdom Metazoa; phylum Chordata; class Actinopteri; order Salmoniformes; family Salmonidae; genus Salmo; species Salmo trutta. Next base: position 37,721,334 of record NC_042977.1, on the reverse strand, counting down.
TAATAATTAGCAGGTATTGGCCTTATTCTGCTCTGCATGCATTATTTGGTGGTTTACGTTGCACACAGAGGATATTTTAGCAGAATTCTGCATGCAATGTCTCAATTTTGTGAATTCTTGGTTGGTGAGCGGACCCCAGACCTCACAACCATGAAGGGCAATGGGTTCGATAACTAATTCAAGTATTTTTAGCCAGATCCAAATTGGTATGTCATGTTATGTTCCTGTTGATGGCATAAAAGGCCCTTCTTGTCTCTCAGATCATTCACAGCTTTGTGGAAGTTACCTGTAGTGCTGATGTTTAGGCCGAGGTATGTATAGCTTTTTGTGTGCTCTAAAATCAAATCAAATCTAGGGCAACAGTGTCTAGATGGAATGTGTATTTGTGGTCCTGGCATCTGGACCTTTTATAGAACACCATTATTTTTGTCTTACTGAGATTTACTGTCAGGGCAGACCTGATTTACTGTCAGGTCTGACAGAATCTGTGCAGAAGATCTAGGTGCTGCAGTAGGCCCTCCTTGGTTGGGGACAGAAGCACCAGATTATTAGCAAACAGGTGACATTTGACTTCAGATTCTAGTAGGCGGAAGCCAGTTGCTGCAGACTGTTCGAGTGCCCTCGGTAATTCGTTGATATTTATGTTGAAGAGGGTGGGGCTTAAGGTACATCCCTGTCTCACCCCATTGCCCTGTGGAAAGAAATGTGTGTGTTTTTACCTATTTTAACTGCACACTTGTTGTTTGTGTACATGGATTTTATAATGTTGTATGTTCTTCCCAAAACACAACTTTCTATCAATTTGTATAGCAGGCCCTCATGCCAAATTGAGTCAGAAGCTTTTTTGAAGACAACAAAGCATGAGAAGACTCTGCCTTTGTTTTGGTTTGTTTCTTTGTCAGTTAAGGTGTGCAAGGTGAATATGTGGTCTGTCATACGGTAATTTGGTAAAAAGCCAATTTGACATTTGCGCAGTACATTGTTTTCACTGGGGAAAAGTACCAGTCTGCTGTTAATGATAATGCAAAGCATTTTCCCAAGGTTGCTGTTGATGCATATCCCACGGTAGTTATTGGGGTCAGATTTGTCTCCACTTTGTGGATTGGGGTTATCAGTCCTTGGTTCCAAATATTGACAAAGATGTCAGAGCTGAGGATGATGTTAAAGAGTTTAAGTATAGCCAATTGGAATTTGTGGTCTGTATATTTTATAATTTCATGTAGGATATCATCAACAGCATAGGCCTTTTAGGGTTGGAGGGTTTGTATTTTGTCCTGCTGTTCATTCAGTGTAATTGGAGAATCCAGTAGGTTCTGGTGGTATTTAATAGTTGATTCTAAGATTTGTATTTGATCATTTATATGTTTTTGTTGTTTGTTCTTTGTTATAGAACCCCAAAAAATTGAGAAGTGGTTAATCCACACATCTCCATTTTGGATAGATAACTCTTCGTCTTGTTGTTTGTTTAGTGTTTTCCAATTTCCCCAGAAGTGGTTAGAATCTATGGATTATTCATTTACATTGAGATGATTTCTGACGGGCTGTTCCTTGTATTTCCGTAGTGTATTTCTGTATTGTTTTTGTGATTAACCATAGTGAAGGCGTAGACTCAGGTTTTCTGGGTATCTATGTTTTTGGTTGGGTAGGTTTCTACATTTTTTTTCTTATGTTTTTGCATTCTTCATCAAGCCATTTGTCATAGTTGTTCATTTTCTTTGGTTGTCTGCTACTGCCAAGTTTACACCTTCACTATTACAGTGAAATGTTTTGTCCAGGAAGTTGTCTAAAAAGGCTTGAATTTGTTATTTCCTAATTATTTTTTGGTAGATTTCTACACTAATTTCCTTCCATCTACATAACATGTCTTAATATTGTGCATTTCATTTGGCGTTGATGGATCAGGGATGAGTATTGCTCTATTCAGGTAGACTGTGATTTTGTTGTTATCTGATAGGGGTGTCAGTGGGCTGACTGTGAACACTCTGAGAGACTCTTGGTTGAGGTCAGTGATAAAGTAATCCACAGTACTACTGCCAAGGGATGAGATGTAGGTCTACCTACTGTACCATAGGAGTCTCCTCGAAACCGACCATTGACTATGTACAGACCCAGCGTGCAACAGAGCTGCAGGAGTTGTGACCCATTTTTGTTTGTTGTTTTGTCATAGTTGTGTCTAGGGGAGCAAATTTGGAAGGGAATACTGTCACCTCCAGGTAGGTGTTTGTCCCCCTGTGTGCTGAGTGTGTCAGGTTCTTGTCCAGTTCTGGCATTTAGGTCGCCACAGTCTGTATGTCCCTGGGCCTGGAAATGGTTGATCTCCCCCTCTAGGATGGATAAGCTGTCATCATTAATGTATGGGGATTCTATTGGGGGTATATCGGTAGCACACATGAGGACATTTCTCTCTCTCTCTCTCTCTCTCTCTCTCTCTCTCTCTCTCTCTCTCTCAATGTATGCTGGGAGTGTTTTGTAGTTGAGAGGCCGGGTGAAGGGCTCTGTCCGTAAATATTTTCTTGATTCTTTCCTTGGTCTTTTCTTTACATTTTTATTTTCTATGGTGGAGGGTTAACACACTGCTAGTTTAGCAGTACCCACTGGTTTTTTTCAAAGTTAGGGAGGAAAAGGACAGAGTTTTAGTCTCCTGGGGTTTGAACGGTGTGATGTGCGCGATGGCTTCGCAGCCTAGCGCAGAGGAGACGCTGTTGTTACAGGATGGTTTCAGGTGGGTTGCTGAGAATGGAGTTAAGGTAGAAGAGGTTCTGCTCGCGGTCAGCGAACAGGTAGGAACTGAATTTATACATTCCTTATCCAGAATGAACAAAGTTGTAGTAGTGTTCATGAAAAGTGTGAATTTGGTGGGTAGGCTGATTGCTAATAGAATACTTGTAATGGATGTGTTGGTGCTGATTTCTCCACTTTCGACTCTTTCAACTAGGGTGGCAGTTGTGAATCTGACTGTTTATTCGGATGATCAAATCCGGAAAGAACTGAGTCGGTTTGGTAAATTTGCTAGCGGTTTTCGTGTAGTGTTGGCAGGTTTTTAGGCAGATGCTGTTAAGCATGTTGTTTCGTTCCGGAGGCAAGTGTTCATGTTTCTGAATAACATTGAGCAACAGTTAAATGTGCATTTTAAAGTGAGGCATGGGGAGGGGCTCTATGTGGGGTTTGCCAGCACAGATAGTCTACGGTGCATTGAGTGTAGGGATTTCTGGCATAAGAGCTTTGCGTGCCCACATAAAGGCCGTAGACAAGGTGCGGGTACAAGCGCAAGTGGTGGAAATTGAGGTAAATGTGCAGGGGGCCATGAGACGCAGGCAGCAGAGGCTGGGCCTAACCCAGGGTGAGAGAGGGGGCAGCGTCTGTTTGGATGCCCCCAGACAGGAACTCTCCAGGTAGCGCCTGAGGAGACGCTGGTGGTCGGCTGGGACTGGAACTGTGCGATGGATTTTACGAAATATAGAAAAGGGGAGAAGCTTCATTCAGGCTCAGTGGGGGTGTTAAGGGACATCATTAAGCAGTTTGACCAAGTGGATGTTTGGAGAACAAGACATCCCAACACGTCAGTATACATGTGTGAAGGTCTTTGGGGCTGGGGTGAGTGCAGCTCGACTCGATCGGTTTTACATGTCTAGGAATCAGAGCAATAGGCTGTTGGGTGCTACCATTCTCCCTGTGGGTTTTTCAGATCACCACATAACCATGGCTCGGCTGTCTATTTCCCCAAGGCATCAGCAGGCATCCTATTGGAAGTTTAATGTAAAGCTCTTACAAGTTGGCACTTTTTGCTCAGGTTTCCAGACTTTTGGGGAAAGGTGGGGGAAGCGAAGAGAAGAGTATGAGTCTCTGAGTCAATGGTGGGTTGTGGGAAAGTCCAAATTCTGCTTTTCTGTCAACAGTATACAGCTCTCTCATCCTCTGAGGCTAGGAGAGTATTGGTGGAACTCAAGTGTAGTATCAGTGAAGTGGAAGTAGAGCTTGTGTGGCAAGGCAATGTAGGCCTCCAGGCTAATTTAGCTGAATTACGTAGGGACCTGGCAGTTTTTCCAGGTTAAAGCAAAGGGTGCACTTGTAAGAGCTAGGTTCTCAAGGAGATGGATGCTCCCAGCTCCTTCTTCTTTGGTTTGGAAAGTGGTGAAGCCAAGGGTACACATTGTCTGCGGCTGTCGGATGGGCGGGTGACCTCTGAGGTGGGGGAGATGCGGGAGCGGACTGTGGAGTTTTATACTGAGTTGTATAGGGCAGAGCTGTGTGATCCTATGTGTGCTCAGGTCTTGTTTGCAGAACTCCCTAAGCTCTCTCTGGCACAGAGGGATGAAATGGAAATTCCCTTGTTGTCCCATGAACTGGCAGAGGCTGTAACCCAGATGTCCCTTGGCCATGCACCTGGGGTCGATGGACTCCCAGTGAAATAATTGGACTGGACATATTTTGCGTGTTGCGTGAGTGCGTCGGGGTAGGAGAGTTGCAGATGAGCTGCCGTCGGGTGGCTCTGACTCTCCTGCCTAAAAAAGGGGACTTGTCTTAACTTAAGAATTGGAGGCATGTGGCATTGCTCTGTGCGGACTAGAAGATATTTGCCAAGGTCCTCGCTAACAGACTGAAGCCCCATATGGACTCTATATTGCACAAGGACCAGACATACCATGTACCGGGACGCTCAATCACTGACAAATTGTTCTTTATCAGGGACATGTTGAACTTGTTGAGTTTCTAATGTAAACTTTGAACCGGTCTCTAGACTTAGAGAAAGCTTTTGATGGAGTAGACCATGAGTATCTGTTAAATGTGGTGTCGGTGTTTGGGTTTAGGGAAATGTTTTTGGCTTGTGTGAAGATGTTGTATAGTGGGGCATCATGTATGGTCAAAATGGGAGGGGGGCTCAGTAGGCCAGTCTGGGTGAGGCGGGGCATTAGACAAGGATGCCCTCTATCGGGGCAGCCACCCTGCAGAAGCGACTGATGGCAGCGGGTTTACTAAGGCTGGGAGGGAGGAGGGGTCGAAAACCCTGGAAGTCCTGGCATAACAAACAGAATTCACATCTCTTAGGCTGCTGGAGAGATTCCTGGGGGAGGTCCAGGATGCACTGTCTGTGCTGGTAAGGGGGGTGTTTGAGCGGCAAAGGGGGAGGGGCCACCAATGTTTCCGCCACTGCAGGTGATGGCAGAGACTGGGAACTGGCAATGGGGTATGGAGGACTTGTTGGACTTTAACACTCCGAGCCTGGGGGAGTTTGAGGGGGTGGGAGGTAAAGCCCTCTACAGCCTCTGCACTAAAGTGAGGAACATTAGGAGCGACCTGGGAGTTTGACAGGTGTGTCCTTTCTGTGTCATGAGTGAAACTGTGATTCATGTGTTTTCTGTGTGCGCCAGGTTAATGCCTTTTAATGTCTCTATTGGAATGTCTGTGTGAGAGGTTGGGGGTGGGTCTTACTGTTGGGATGTCTGTAATGGGGTACAGGTATTCAAATAAGGAAAATGCCAAATGTGTGTTGTTGAATTATCTGTTTCCTCAGGTTATTGTGATGTGTGATGTTGTTTTGTATCGTGAGGTAGAGGGCAAGGTGAGTATGCAGCACAGGGGAAATTAGTTTTTTCAAGGGGTGGAGGGGGTTAATGAAATGAGGATGTATCCTTAAAGAAAGACAAAAAGTCCCCAAAAATCTTTGGTGGGAATGTCTGTCTGTGTGACTTGTAAGCAGATTCTGGGGTCAGAGTTTAATTAGATAAAAAAACAAGATGCAGATATTTACATACTGATCAGCACCACAGCTATCTCTCTCTCTCTCTCTCTCTCTCTCTCTCTCTCATTACACTCACAAAAGTTCCAAAAGGATAAAGACATTTCAAATGTTGTATTATGTCCATGTACACTGTTGTAACGATGTGCAAACAGTTAGTACAAAGTACAAAAGCAAAAATAAAGCAAACACAAATATGGGTTGTATTTACAATGGTGTTCTATCTCTTTCTCCTATCTCTTTCCTCTCGATCTCTCCTATCTCTTTTTCTCCTATCTCTCTCTCTCTCTTTCTCTCTCTCTCTCGCTCTCTCTCTCTCTCTCTCTCTCTCTCTCTCTCTCTCTCTCTCTCTCTCTCGCTCTCTCTCTCTAAATTCAATTCAAGGGGCTTTATTGGCATGGGAAACATATGTTTACATTGCCAAAGCAAGTGAAATGGATAAACAAAAGTGAAATAAACATTGAAAAGTGAACAGTAAATATTACACTCACACAAGTTCCAAAATAATAAAGACATTTAAAATGTAATAGTATGTCTATATACAGTGTTGTAGCGATGTGCAAATATGTATATATGTATATATACAGTACTAGTCAAAAGCTTTGACACACCGACTCATTCAAGGGTTTTTCTTTATTTTTTACTATTTTCTACATTTTAGGATAATAGTGAAGACATCAAAACTATGAAATAACACATATTGAATCATGTAGTAACCAAAAAGTGTTTAACAAAGCAAAATATATTTGAGATTTGAGATTCTTCAAAGTAGCCACTCTTTGCCTTGATGACAGATTTGCACACTCTTGGCATTCTCTCAACCAGATTCATGAGGTAGTCACATGGAATGCATTTAAATTAACAAGTGTGCCTTCTTAAAAGTTAATTTGCGGAATTTCTTTCCTTCTGAATTTGTTTGAGTCAATCAGTTGTGTTGTGACAAAGTAGGGGTGGTATACAGAATATAGCCCTATTATGGCAAAAACAGCACAAATAAGCAAAGAGAAACAAGAGTCCATTATTACTTTAAGACATGAAGGTCAGTCAATCTGGAAAATTTCAAGAACTTCAAAAGTTTCTTCAAGTGCAGTTGCAAAAACCATCAAGTGCTATGATGATATTGGATCTCACGAGGACCGCCACAGGAAAGGAAGACCCAGAGTTACCTCTGCTGCAGAGGATCAGTTAATTAGAGTTGACCTCACCTTAGATTGCAGAGTTCAAGTAACAGACACATCTCAACATCAACTGTTCAGAGAAGACTGTGTGAGTCAGGCCTGTGTGAGTCAGGCTGCAAAGAAACCAGTACTAAAGGACATCAATAATAATAAGAGACTTGCTTGACATATATATATATATATATATATATATATATATATATACTGCTCAAAAAAATAAAGGGAACACTTAAACAACACAATGTGACTCCAAGTCAATCACACTTCTGTGAAATCAAACTGTCCACTTTGGAAGCAACACTGATTGACAATAAATTTCACATGCTGTTGTGCAAATGGAATAGACAACAAGTGGAAATTATAGGCAATTAGCAAGACACCCCCAATAAAGGAGTGCTTCTACAGGTGGACCACAGACCACTTCTCAGTTCCTATGCTTCCTGGCTGATGTTTTGGTCACTTTTGAATGCTGGCGGTGCTTTCACTCTAGTGGTAGCATGAGACGGAGTCTACAACCCACACAAGTGGCTCAGGTAGTGCAGCTCATCCAGGATGTCACATCAATGCAAGCTGTGGCAAGAAGGTTTGCTGTGTCTGTCAGCGTAGTGTCCAGAGCATGGAGGCGCTACCAGAAGACAGGCCAGTACATCAGGAGACATGGAGGAGGCCGTAGGAGGGCAACAACCCAGCAGCAGGACCGCTACCTCTGCCTTTGTGCAAGGAGGAGCAGGAGGAGCACTGCCAGAGCCCTGCAAAATAACCTCCAGCAGGCCACAAATGTGCATGTGTCTGCTCAAACGGTCAGAAACAGACTCCATGAGGGTGGTATGAGGGCCCGACGTCCACAGGTGGGGGTTGTGCTTACAGCCCAACACCATGCAAGACGTTTGGCATTTGCCAGAGAACACCAAGATTGGCAAATTCGCCACTGGCGCCCTGTGCTCTTCACAGATGAAAGCAGGTTCACACTGAGCACGTGACAGAGTCTGGAGACGCCGTGGAGAACATTCTGCTGCCTGCAACATCCTCCAGCATGATCGGTTTGGCGGTGGGTCAGTCATGGTGTGGGGTGGCATTTCTTTGGGGGGCCGCACAGCCCTCCATGTGCTCGCCAGAGGTAGCCTGACTGCCATTAGGTACCGAGATGAGATCCTCAGACCCCTTGTGAGACCATATGCTGGTGCGGTTGGCCCTGGGTTCCTCCCCAAGACAATGCTAGACCTCATGTGGGTGGAGTGTGTCAGCAGTTCCTGCAAGAGGAAGGCATTGATGCTATGGACTGGCCCGCCCGTTCCCCAGACCTGAATCCAATTGAGCACATCTGGGACATCATGTCTCGCTCCATCCACCAACGCCACGTTGCACCACAGACTGTCCAGGAGTTGGCGGATGCTTTAGTCCAGGTCTGGGAGGAGATCCCTCAGGAGACCATCCGCCACCTCATCAGGAGCATGCCCAGGCATTGTAGGGAGGTCATACAGGCACGTGGAGGCCACACACACTACTGAGCCTCATTTTGACTTGTTTTAAGGACATTACATCAAAGTTGGATCAGCCTGTAGTGTGGTTTTCCACTTTATATTTGAGTGTGACTCCAAATCCAGACCTCCATGGGTTGATAAATTGGATTTCCATTGATTATTTTTGTGTGATTTTGTTGTCAGCACATTCAACTATGTAAAGAAAAAAGTATTTAATAAGATTATTTCTTTCATTCAGATCTAGGATGTGTTGTTTAAGTGTTCCCTTTATTTTTTTGAGCAGTGTATATATACCCCTTAGCCAAATACGTTTAAACTCAGTTTTTCACAATTCCTGACATTTAATCCTAGTAAAGATTCCCTGTCTTAGGTCAGTTAGGATCACCACTTTATTTTAAGAATGTGAAATGTCAGAATAATAGTAGAGAGAATGATTTATTTCAGCTTTTATTTCTTTCATCACATTCCCAGTGGGTCAAAAGTTTAGATACACTCAATTAGTATTTGGTAGCATTGCCTTTAAATTGTTTAACTTCGGTCAAATGTTTCGCGTAACTTTCCACAAGCTTTCCACAATAAGTTGGGTGAATTGTGGCCCATTCCTCCTGACAGAGCTGGTGTAACTGAGTCAGGTTTGTAGGCTGTCCTTGCTCGTAACACGCTTTTTCAGTTCTGCCCACAAATTTTCTATAGGATTGAGGTCAGGGCTTTGTGATGGCCACTCCAATACCTTGACTTTGTTGTCCTTAAGCCATTTTGCCACAACTTTGGAAGTATGCTTGGGGTCATTGTCCATTTGGAAGACCCATTTGCGACCAAGCTTTAACTTCATGACTGATGTCTTGAGATGTGCTTCAATATATCCACATCATTTTCCTACCTCATGATGCCATCTATTTTGTGAAGTGCACCAGTCCCTCCTGCAGCAAAGCACCCTCACAACATGATGCTGCTGACGTGCTTCAAGGTTGGGATGATGTTCTTCGGCTTGCAACCCTCCCCCTTTTTCCTCCAAACATAACGATGGTCATTATGGTCAAAGAGTTCTATTTTTGTTTCATCAGACCAGAGGACCTTTCTCCAAAAAGTACGATATTTGTCCCTATGTACAGTTGCAAACCATAGTCTGGCTTTTTTATGGCAGTTTTGGAGCAGTGGCTTCTTCCTTGCTGAGCGGCCTTTAAGGTTATGTCGATATAGGACTCGTTTTACTGTTGATATAAATACTTTTGTACCCGTTTCCTCCAGCAGGTTCACAAGGTCCTTTGCTGTTGTTCTGGGATTGATTTGCACTTTTCGCACCAAAGTACGTTCATCTCTAGGAGACAGAACGCGTCTCCTTCCTGAGCAGTATGACGGCTGCGTGGTCCCATGGTGTTTATACTTGCGTACTATTGTTTGAAAACAGATGACTGTGGTACCTTCAGGCATTTGGAAATTGCTCCCAAGGATGAACCAGACTTGTGGAGGCCCACAATTTTATTTCTGAGGTCTTTGCTGATTTCCTTTGATTTTCCCATGATGTCAAGCAAAGAGGCACTTAGTTTGAAGATAGGCCTTGAAATACATCCACAGGTACACCTCCAATTGACTCAAATTATGTCAATTAGCCTATCAGAAGCTTCTAAAGCCATGACATCAATTTCTGGAATTTTCCAAGCTGTTTAAATGCACAGTCAACTTAGTGTATGTAAACTTCTGACCCACTGGAATTTTGATACAGTGAATTATAAGTGAAATAATCTGTCTGTAAACAATTGTTGGAAAAATGACTTGTGTCATGCACAAAGTAGATGTCCTAACCGACTTGCCAAAACTATAGTTTGTTAACAAGAAATTTGTGGAGTGATTGAAAAATGAGTTTTAATGACTCCAACCTAAGTGTATGTAAACTTCCGACTTCAACTGTATATATATATATATTCCTCACTCTCTCTCCCCCCTCATTTCTCTCTCTCGTGCTCTATTTCCTCAGGTTACCTCAGGCAGGGTAATACAGGTAAGGAGGATATCATCATTTCTGTTGTTATCTCCTGTTTCTGTGGAGTAACTCAGCGAGCCTGTTGTTATCTCCTGTTTCTGTGGAGTAACTCAGCCAGCATGTTGTTATCTCCTGTTTCTGTGGAGTAACTCAGCCAGCATGTTGTTATCTCCTGTTTCTGTGGAGTAACTCAGCCAGCCTGTTGTTATCTCCTGTTTCTGTGGAGTAACTCAGCCAGCATGTTGTTATCTCCTGTTTCTGTGGAGTGACTCAGCCAGCATGTTGTTATCTCCTGTTGCTGTGGAGTAACTCAGCCAGCCTGTTGATATCTTCTGTTGCTGTGGCGTGACACAGCCAGCCTGTTGATATCTTCTGTTGCCGTGGCGTGACACAGCCAACCTGTGTGTTCTGTGTCATCTGAAGTAAGTACCTGTAACTCTTCTCCTATCTTAAGCCCTCAGCCAGAGGCACAAAGCAGGAGCCTTGAATCATCAAGATGGGTGTTAGACAGTGTGGTCTTTATCAAACTGTTAACCACACTTGGGTCAAATACATACAATGTACGTCAAACTGTCAAATGCTTGATTGAGGTTGCAATCAAGCTTACCTCTACTATTTGAAATAGGTATTTTATTTTAAGTTGGTTGTGTGGTTAACATGTAGCATGTAGTATTTTAATGCTAGAACCCACAGCTTTGGTGTTGTCAGCAAACTACCAGGTTGTAGAAATCACACTGAAATATTTTCAATGGAGGTGCCATCAGTTAAAGAAAAGAAACATTCAAGATTTCAGCTCTCTCTTTCTCTTCAGCTGGTTTCTACGGTTACATCCCTATGTCATTTCTTGCCGAATGCCTTTCCATTCATTCATTCATTCATTCATTCATTCATTCACTCCTTCTCTCCATTCCTCTCTTGTGTTTTAACGAGGCATGACTGATACTCCCTGGGTTGTTTCCTTCACAGCAGCCTGTTACACAACCCAACGCCGGTGTTACATAACAATATGCACACCCTCCCCAAATCACAGCCTGTTACACAACCCAACGCCAGTGTTACATAACAATATGCACACCCTCCCCAAATCACAGCCTGTTACACAACCCAACGCCGGTGTTACATAACAATATGCACACCCTCCCCAAATCACAGCCTGTTACACAACCCAACGCCGGTGTTACATAACAATATGCACACCCTCCCCAAATCACAGCCTGTTACACAACCCAACGCCGGTGTTACATAACAATATGCACACCCTCCCCAAATCACAGCCTGTTACACAACCCAACGCCAGTGTTACATAACAATATGCACCCCCCCAAATCACAGCCTGTTACACAACCCAACGCCAGTGTTACAGTACAATATGCACCCCCTCCCCAAATCACAGCCTGTTACACAACCCAACGCCAGTGTTACAATACAATATGCACCCCCTCCCCAAATCACAGCCTGTTACACAACCCAACGCCAGTGTTACAGTACAATATGCACCCCCTCCCCAAATCACAGCCTGTTACACAACCCAACGCCAGTGTTACAGTACAATACGCACCCCCTCCCCAAATCACAGCCTGTTACACAACCCAACGCCAGTGTTACAGTACAATATGCACCCCCTCCCCAAATCACAGCCTGTTACACAACCCAACACCAGTGTTACAGTACAATATGCACCCCCTCCCCAAATCACAGCCTGTTACACAACCCAACGCCAGTGTTACAATACAATATGCACCCCCCCAAATCACAGCCTGTTACACAACCCAACGCCGGTGTTACATAACAATATTCACCCCCTCCCCAAATCACAGCCTGTTACACAACCCAATGCCGGTGTTACATAACAATATGCACCCCTCCCCAAATCACAGTCTGTTACACAACCCAACGCCGGTGTTACATAAAAATATGCACCCCCCCCAAATCACAGCCTGTTACACAACCCAACGCCGGTGTTACAATACAATATGCACCCCCTCCCCAAATCACAGCCTGTAACACAACCCAACGCCGGTGTTACATAACAACATGCACCCCCTCCCCAAATCACAGCCTGTAACACAACCCAATGCCAGTGTTACATAACAATATGCACCCCCCAAATCACAGCCTGTTACACAACCCAACGCCAGTGTTACAGTACAATATGCACCCCCTCCCCAAATCACAGCCTGTTACACAACCCAACGCCAGTGTTACAATACAATATGCACCCCTCCCCAAATCACAGCCTGTTACACAACCCAACGCCAGTGTTACGTAACAATATGCACCCCCTCCCCAAATCACAGCCTGTTACACAACCCAACGCCAGTGTTACAATACAATATGCACCCCCTCCCCAAATCACAGCCTGTAACACAACCCAACGCCGGTGTTACATAACAACATGCACCCCCTCCCCAAATCACAGCCTGTTACACAACCCAACGCCAGTGTTACAATACAATATACACCCCCTCCCCAAATCACAGCCTGTTACACAACCCAACGCCAGTGTTACAATACAATATGCACCCCTCCCCAAATCACAGCCTGTTACACAACCCAACGCCAGTGTTACAATACAATATGCACCCCCCCAAATCACAGCCTGTTACACAACCCAACGCCAGTGTTACAGTACAATATACACCCCCTCCCCAAATCACAGCCTGTAACACAACCCAACGCCGGTGTTACATAACAACATGCACCCCCTCCCCAAATCACAGCCTGTTACACAACCCAACGCCGGTGTTACATAACAATATGCACCCCCTCCCCAAATCACAGCCTGTTACACAACCCAATGCCAGTGTTACAATACAATATGCACACCCTCCCCAAATCACAGCCTGTTACACAACCCAACGCCAGTGTTACAATACAATATGCACCCCCTCCCCAAATCACAGCCTGTTACACAACCCAACGCCGGTGTTACAATACAATATGCACCCCCTCCCCAAATCACAGCCTGTTACACAACCCAACGCCGGTGTTACATAACAATATGCACCCCCTCCCCAAATCACAGCCTATAACACAACCCAACGCCAGTGTTACAGTACAATATGCACCCCCTAGCCAAATCGCAGCCGGCAAAAAAACGAAGCCAGCGAATAATTTGTAAATTCCCCCTCCAGACTCCAGATATAGCTAGAAGTCATCTCTCTCTCTCTCTCAAAATTCAAAGGGCTTCATTGGCATGGGAAACACATGTTTACATTGCTAAAGCAAGTGAAATGGATAATAAACAATATAAAATGAACAGTAAACATTACACTCACAAAAGTTCCAAAGGAACAACGGTGTGTGTGTGTGTGTGTGTGTGTGTGTGTGTGTGTGTGTGTGTGTGTGTGTGTGTGTGCGTGTGGATCGGGTTGAAGGGATCCCGTTTGGCTGCCTCAGACAGGAAGTGATGTCACAGTGTTACTCACCCCCTCTGCAGGGTATGCCTCCCAGCCCAGGTCTCCCAGAGCAGACATGGAGTCCAACAACGTCACTGCAGACAGACAGAGACAGCGAGAACAGACTGGTTAACACAACAAATAGAACTACAGGAGGTTAAATTGGTTATTGGAACAGCTGTACTGTCTGGTCAAAGGTTTTCTAGGTTTTCTCTTTTGTACTGTGACCTGGCCAAGATAAAGGACAGCAGTTCGACACATACAACAACACAGACTTACACATGGATTAAACAAACATACAGTCAATAATACAGTAGAAAAAAACAAAAATCTATATACAGTGAGTGAAAATGACGTAAGATAAGGGAGGTAAGGCAATACATAGGACAAGGTGGTGAAGTAATTACAATATAGCAATTAGACACTGGAATGGTAGATGTGCAGAAGATGAATGTGCAAGTAGAGAATCACCAGCAGCGAGAGCGACATCATTGATGTATACAGAGAAGAGAGTCGGCCCGAGAATTGAACTCTGTGGCACCCCCATAGAGACTGCCAGAGGTCCGGACAACAGGCCCTCCGAATTGACACACTGAACTCTATCAGAGAAGTAGTTGTCAGCAATTGCCTCGCCTGGTGAACCAGGCAAGGCAATTATTTGAGAAACCAAGGCTGTTGAGTCTGCCAATAAGAATATGGTGATTGACAGAGTCAAAAGCCTTCGCCAGGTCGATGAATACGGCTGCACAGTAATGTCTCTTATCGATGGCGGTTATGATATCGTTTAGGACCTTGAGCGTGGCTGAGGTGCACCCTTGACCAGCTCTGAAGCCAGATTGAATAGCGGAAAAAGTATGGTGGGATTCGAAATGGTCGGTAAGGTCTGTAGCAATTTTGGTCGAGAGTGTCTCCCCCTTTGAAGAGGGGGATGAGCTTTCCAATCTTTGGCAATATCAGACAATATGAAAGAGAGGTTGAACAGGCTAATAATGGGGGTTGCAACAATTTCGGCAGATAATTTTAAAAAGAGAGGGTCCAGATTGTCTAGCCAGGCTGATTTTTAGGGGTCCAGGTTTTGCAGTTCTTTCAGAACATCAGCTATCTGGATTTGGGTGAAGGAGAAATGGGGAGGCTTGGGCGAGTTGCTGTGGAGAGTGCAGGGCTGTTGACCGGGGTAGGGGTAGCCAGGTGGAAAGCATGGCCAGCCATAGAAAAATGCTTATTGAAATTCTCAATTATAGTGGATTTATCGGTGGTGACAGTGTTTCCTAGCCTCAGTGCAGTGGGCAGCTGGGAGGAGGTGCTCTTATTCTCCATGGACTTTACAGTTTCCCAGAACATTTTTTGAGTTTGTGCTACAGCATGCAAATTTCTGCTTGAAAAAGCAAGCCTTAGCTTTCCTGACTGCCTGTGTTTATTTGTTCCTAACGTCCTTGAAAAGTTGCATATCACGGGGGCTATTGTCACGTCCTGACTAGTATAGGGGTTGGTCAGGACGTGGCAGGGGGTGTTTGTTTTATGTCGTTCAGGGTGTGTTTTGTGTATGTGTTTAGGTAGAGGGGTGATTCGATTTATTAGTCCGGGGTTTGTTAGTCATTGTTCTATGTTAGTATATTTCTATGTTCTATCTAGTCTTTTGTATTACTATGTTTAGTTAATTGGGGTTGGACCTTCAATTGGAGGCAGCTGGTTATTGTTGCCTCTGATTGAGGGTCCTATAATTAGGAGTTTTGTTTTTCATGGGTTTTTGTGGGACATTGTGCTTGTTTAGCTGTTTGCCTGACAAGACTGTCAAGTTCGTTTGTGTTTTTGTATACGTTATATGTGTTTTCCTTCTTCACCAAATAAAAAGAAGATGAATGTACATTTTCCCGCTGCGTCTTGGTCTCTACCCTACGACACCCGTGACAGCTATTCGATGCTAATGCGGTACGCCACAGGATGTTTTTGTGCTGAAGTGGATGGCTGCAAATTTTCTACTTTTAAACTCGGACAAAACAGAGATGCTTGTCCTAGGTCCCAAGAAACAAAGAGATCTTCTGTTGAATCTGACAATTAATCTGGATGGTTGTACAGTCGTCTCAAATAAAACTGTGAAGGACCTCGGCGTTACTCTGGACCCTGATCTCTCTTTTGAAGAACATATCAAGACTGCTTCAAGGACAGCTTTTTTCCATCTACGTAACATTGCAAAAATCAGAAACTTTCTGTCCAAAAATGACGCAGAAAAATTAATCCATGCTTTTGTTACTTCTAGGCTCGACTACTGCAATGCTCTACTTTCCGGCTACCCGGATAAAGCACTAAACAAACTTCAGTTAGTGCTAAATACGGCTGCTAGAATCCTGACTAGAACCAAAAAATTTGATCATATTACTCCAGTGCTAGCTTCCCTACACTGGCTTCCTGTTAAGGCAATGGCTGATTTCAAGGTTTTACTGCTAACCTACAAAGCATTACATGGGCTTGCTCCTACCTATCTTTCCGATTTGGTCCTGCCGTACATACCTACACGTACGCTACGGTCACAAGACGCAGGCCTCCTAATTGTCCCTAGAATTTCTAAGCAAACGGCTGGAGGTAGGGCTTTCTCCTATAGAGCTCCATTTTTATGGAATGGTCTGCCTACCCATGTGAGAGACGCAGACTCAGTCTCAACCTTTAAGTCTTTACTGAAGACTTATCTCTTCAGTAGGTCCTATGATTAAGTATAGTCTGGCCCAGGAGTGTGAAGGTGAACGGAAAGGCTGGAGCAACGAACCGCCCTTGCTGTCTCTGCCTTGTCGGTTCCCCTCTTCCCACTGGGATTCTCTGCCTCTAACCCTTTTACAGGGGCTGAGTCACTGACTTACTGGTGTTCTTCCATGCCGTCCATGGGAGGGGTGCGTCACTTGAGTAGGTTGAGCCACTGACGTGGTCTTCCTGTCTGGGTTGGCGCCCCCCCCTTGGGTTGTGCCGTGGCGGACATCTTTGTGGGCTATACTCGGCCTTGTCTTCGGACGGTAAGTTGGTGGTTGTAGATATCCCTCTAGTGGTGTGGGGGCTGTGCTTTGGCAAAGTGGGTGGGGTTATATCCTGCCTGTTTGGCCCTGTCCGGGGGTATCATCGGATGGGGCCACAGTGTCTTCTGATCCCTCCTGTCTCAGCCTCCAGTATTTATGCTGCAGTAGTTTATGTGTCGGGGGGCTAGGGTCAGTCTGTTACATCTGGAGTATTCTCTTGTCTTATCCAGTGTCCTGTGTGAATGTAAATATGCTCTCTCTAATTCTCTCTTTCTTTCTTTCTCTCGGAGGACCTGAGCCCTAGGACTACCTGGCATGATGACTCCTTGCTGTCCCCAGTCCACCTGGCCATGCTGCTGCTCCAGTTTCAACTGTTCTGCCTGCGGCTACGGAACCCTGACCTGTTCACCGGACGTGCTTGTTGCACCCTCGACAATTACTATGATTATTATTATTTGACCATGCTGGTCATTTACGAACATTTTAACATCTTGACCATGTTCTGCTATAATATCCACCCGGCACAGCCAGAAGAGGACTGGCCACCCCTCATAGCCTGGTTCCTCTCTAGGTTTCTTCCTAGGTTTTTGGCCTTTCTCAGGAGTTTTTCCTAGGGAGTTTTTCCCAGCCACCGTGCTTCTTTCACATGCATTGCTTGCTGTTTGGGGTTGTAGGCTGGGTTTCTGTACAGCACTTTGAGATTTCAGCTGATGTACGAAGGGCTATATAAATAAATTTGATTTGATTTTGATTTGATTTGCTGGTCAAGGGCAGTCAGGTCTGGAGAGAACCAAGGGCTAGATCTGTTCCTGGTTAAAAAATAAATAAAGGGGCAAGCTTATTTAAGATGGTGAGGAAGGCACTTTTAAAGAACAACCAGGCATCCTCTACTGACGGGATGAGGTCAATATCCTTCCAGGATACCCAGGCCAGGTCGATTAGGAAGGCCTGCTCGCTGAAGTGTTTTAGGGAGCATTTGATAGTGATGAGGGGTGGTCGCAGACCCGTTACGGATGCAGGCAATGAAGCAGTGATCGCTGAGATCTTGGTTGAAAACAGGTATATTTGGAACAAGTTGGTTAGGATGATATCTATGAGGGTGCCCGTATTTACGGATTTGGGGTTGTACCTGGTGCGTTCATTGATCATTTGTTAGAGATTGAGGGCATCAAGCTTAGATTGTAGGATGGCCGGAGTGTTAAGCATGTCCCAGTTTAGGTCACCTAGCAGCACGAGCTCTGAAGATAGATGGTGGGCAATCAATTCACATATGGTGTCCAGGGCACAGCTGGGGGCAGATGGTGGTCTATAGCAAGCGGCATAGACGGTGAGAGACTTGTTTCTGGAAAGGTGGATTTTTAAAAGTAGAAGCTCGAATTGTTTGGGTACAGACCTGGATAGTAAGACAGAACTCTGCAGGCTACCTCTGTAGTAGATTACAACACAGCTCCCTTTGGCAGTTCTATCTTGTCAGAAAATGTTATAGTTAGGGATGGAAATTTCAGTGTTTTTGGTGGTGTACCTGAGCCAGGATTCAGACACGGCCAGGACATCCGGGTTAGCAGAGTGTGCTAGGGCAGTGAATAAAACAAACTTAGGGAGGAGGCTTCTAATGTTAACATGCATGAAACCAAGGCTTTTACGGTTACAGAAGTCAACAAATGATAGCGCCTGGGGAATGGGAGTGAGCTAGGCACTGCAGGGCCTGGATTAACCTCCACATCACCAGAGGAACAGAAGAGGAGTAGGATAAGGGTACGGCTAAAGGCTAAAATAACTGGGGGATGATGCCAGGTCAACGGGATAGTGCTTACATACAGCATGTAAAATAGAACAGGTCCCATGTAGTTCAGCTGGTAGAGCATGGTGCTTGCAATGCCAGGGGTGTGGGTTTGATTCCCATGGGGAACCAGTATGAAAATGGATGCACTCACTACTGTAAGTTGCTATGGATAAGAGCGTCAGCTAGATGATATAAATATGATACATGCTGCCTCTGACTCTCACATCTCCGTATCCTCACCACTTTCCTCAGCAACGGGATTAAGAGGTATTCAGAGACCAGGCTGGGGAGAGGGAGGAAGGAAGGTAGAAGGAGAGAAACAGAATTATGAAGAGGGAGGAAGACAGAAAGGCTATGAGCTAGCTAGAAGGCTAAGTGTGTATTCAGATGGAGCCAGTTACTCCCAAGGTGTGTGAACGGTGTCTTCCCTGCCTGACGCCCAATCAGCACTAATCACAGCCTCACCACTGCTAACTATTAATATTTAATTATCCTCCATCTGCAGAAGCTCCTGACTCCTCTCTGTCTCACTCCACGCTATCTCACTCCTTCTGTCTCTCTCTATCTCACTCTTCCTGTTTCTCTCTTATCTCACTCCTCCCTGTCTCTCTCCTATCTCACTCCTCCCTGTCTCTCTCCATCTCACTCCTCCCTGTCTCTCTCTGTCTCTCTCCTATCTCACTCCTCCCTGTCTCTCTCTGTCTCTCTCTATCTCACTCCTATCTCACTCATCCCTGTCTCTCCCCTATCTCACTCCTCCCTGTCTCTCTCTGTCTCTCTCCTATCTCACTCCTCTCAGTCTCTCTCTATTTCACTCCTCTGTCTCTCTCTATCTCACTCCTCCCTGTCTCTCTCCTATCTCACTCCTCACCTATCTCTCTCTATTCTCACTCCTCACTGTCTCTCTCCTATTTCACTCCTCTCTCTCTCTCTATTTCACTCCTCTGTCTCTCTCTATTTCACACCTCTCTGTCTCTCTCTATCTCACTCCTCCCTGTCTCTCTCCTATCTCACTCCTCCCTGTCTCTCTCCTATCTCACTCATCCCTGTCTCTCTCCTATCACACTCCTCTCTGTCTCTTTCTATCTCACTCCTCACTGTCTCTCTTTATCTCACTCCTCTCTGTCTCTCTCTATCTCACTCCTCTGTCTCTTTCTATCTGACTACGCTCTCTCTCTCTATCTCACGCCTCTGTCTCTATCTATCTCACTCATCTGTCTCGCTCCTCTCTATCTCACTCCTCTCTGTCTCTCTCCTCTCTATCTCACTCCTCTCTCTCTCAATCTCACTCCTCTCTCTCTATCTGACTACTCTCTGTCTCACTCCTCTCTATCTCACCCCTCTCTGTCTCTCTCCTCTCTATCTCACTCCTCCTGTCTCTCTCATATCTCACTCCTCTATGTCTCTCTCTATCTCACTCCTCTGTCTATCTCACTCCTCTCTGTCTCTCTCAAGCTCACTCCTCTGTCAATCTCACTCCTCACTGTCTCGCTCTATCTCACTCCTCACAGTCCCTCTTTATCTCACTCCTCACTGTCTCTCTCTATCTCACTCCTCTCTGTCTCTCTCTATCTCACTCCTCTGTCTATCTCATTCCTTTCTGTCTCTCTCAAGCTCACTCCTCTGTCAATCTCACTCCTCACTGTCTCGATCTATCTCACTCCTCACAGTCCCTCTTTATCTCACTCCTCACTGTCTCTCTCTATCTGACTCCTCTCTGTCTCTATCTATCTCACTCATCTGTCTTGCTCCTTTCTATCTCACTCCTCTCTGTCTCTCTCCTCTCTATCTCACTCCTCACTGGCTCTCTCCTCTCTATCGCACTGTCTCTCTCCTCTCTATCTCACTCCTCACTGTCTCTCTCATCTCTATCTCACTTAGCACTGTCTCTCTATCTCACTCCTCACTGTCTTTCTCCTCCCTATCTCAATGTCTCTCTCCTATCTATTTCACACCTCGCTCTCTCTCTTCTCTATCTCACTGTCTATCTGTTTCTCTCTATCTCACTCCTTTGTCTCTCTATATCTGACTACTCTCTGTCTCTATCTCACTGATCATCTCTCGCTCCTCTCTATCTCACTCTTCTCTGTCTCTCTCCTCTCTATCTAACTCCTCCCTGTCTCGCTCTATCTCATTCCTCACTGTCTCTCTATCTCACTCCTCACTGTCTCTCTCTATCTCACTCCTCTCTGTCTCTCTCTATCTCACTCTGTCTATCTCTATCTGACTACTCTCTGTCTCTCTCTATCTCACTCCTCTGTCTCCATCTATCTCACACATCTGTTTTGCTCCTCTCTATCTCACTCCTCTCTGTATCTCTCCTCTCCATCTCACTCCTCACTGTCTCTCTCCTCTCTATCTCACTGTCTCTGTCCTCTCTATCTCACTCCTCACTGTCTCTCTCCTCTCTATCTCACTCCTTGCTCTCTATCTCACTCCTCACTGTCTCTCTCCTCTCTATCCCACTCCTCTCTGTCTCACTCCTCTCTATCTCGCTCCTCCTGTCTCTCTCCTATCACACTCCTCTCTGTCTCTTTCCTTCTCACTCCTCTGTCTCTCTCTATCTGACTACCCTCTGTCTCTATCTATCTCACTCATCTGTCTCGCTCCTCTCTATCTCACTCCTCTCTGTCTCTCTCCTCAGTACCTCACTCCTCTCTCTCACTCCTTTGTCTTTCTCTATCTGACTACTCTCTGCCTCGCTCCTCTCTATCTCACTTCTCTGTGTCTCTCTCCTATCTCACTCCTTGCTGTCTCTCTGTCTCTCTCCTATCTCACTACTCCTGTCTCTCTCCTATCTCACACCGCCCTGTTTCTCTCCTATCTCACTCCTCCCTGTCTCTCTCCTATCTCACTCCTCTCTATATCTATCTCACTCCTCCCTGTCTCTCTCCTATCTCACTCCTCACTGTCTCTCTCTATCTCACTCCTCACTGTCTCTCTCCTCTCTATCCCCTCCTCGCTGTCTCTCTATCTCACTCCTCCTGTCTCTCTCATATCTCACTCCTTGCTGTCTCTCTCCTCACTGTATCTCTCATCTCTATCCCCCTCCTCGCTGTCTCTCTCCTCTCCATCTCACTCCTCCTGACTATCTGACTACTCTCTGTCTCTATCTCACTCATCTGTCTCACTCCTCTCTATCTCACTCCTCACTGTCTCTCTCCTCTCTATCTCACTGTCCCTCTCCTCTCTATCTCACTCCTCACTGTCTCTCTCTTCTCTATCTCACTTAGCACTGTCTCTCTATCTCACTGTCTCTCTCCTCTCTATCTCACTCCTATCAGTTTCTCTCTATCTCACTCCTCTTTCTCTCTCTGACTACTCTCTGTCTCTTTCTATCTCACTCCTCTGTCTCTATCAGTCTCACTCATCTGTCTCG